>NC_060258.1:7880361-8180361 GCF_921293095.1 Ischnura elegans
GGTGGCACCAAAGTGAAGTAGTGTCTGGTTTTTTTCCAGGGTTAATGCCTTCCAATCACTGGCTTTAAGGTCAATGTGTTGTCATGGCACACAGACCAATACATAATTGCCCTTCGAATACTTAGATAAATGCATGGACAGTGTCTGCAGGTGATTCGGCCTAGGAAACATGATCGAAGAATCTATTTTTATTTTGATCCGTCAAACGTAGAACTACAATCAAGTATGAGAGGTTTTTAAGGTCTTATGATGAAATTCTGGGTTATTTCCAGGTTTTTTCAAGGTAGACAAAATTCACGACTCATTCGCTGTTTTAACCCTTTTAGTGCAGTGCACCGATATGTCGGCTTTTACCGCTCGGCTGAAAAGAGCGGCGCACCGATATATCGGCTTTTATGCTATTTTTTTTTAATTTGAAGACATTGAAATTTTAAAAAAACTCAAATATCAGTAAACGTATAAAAATGTTGTGATTATTGTCCAATTTAATCTCATTAATTAAAAAAAACCGCTTAAAGATATCTTAAAAATTAACGATATAATATAATCAATTGTAAGTATCGCGAAGATGGGACGTGACCTCTTTCCTAGCTTCCCCCTTTTTCCACCTCTCGCCACCCACGCGCCGCTGCATTGGCGGTTTGCTTCTCGCCTTATCACCCTTCCTGTCACGCACCCCACCCCACCTCGCCTTAGATCCGTGCAGCGTCAACAGAGAGCAGCCTCCTGGGTGGCCGGGTGGGGAAATAGAGATACGCGGAGAGATATTCTCATCGCACGCGGAGAGGCGTGCGATGAGAACGGCGTTGGCAGTTGCGTCAACGAAGAGCACCAGTGTGTGTGTTTGGCGACTGTAGAGTGCTAATGTGCCTAACAAACCTGCTTTGAGTAATGTAAAGTTTCCTTTTAACTAATCCTGCCTTTCCCTGATGCTAACGATGTACTGAACCTTACACAATATAAGAAATAAGCGTCCATTAGTCACCATCTCAGCCACTCCGAAATTATTTTAACCTTTTCCCTACTATACACGTATATATACATGTGGACGTTTCCTGACCCGGGAGACGACGGGCGTATATTTACGCGTGAGATTTTGCTAGCCAGAAGAACGAAAGCCGTATACAAACGTTTTCTAGCTCTCCCCCTTTTAGGATGGTCGCGGGTTTACGACGTCTTTGTTTCGGGACCCAACCGTGCGGGGTTTAGGATTTACCCTCGGAATCCGGGAGCAGGTACCCGGACCCCTCGTCCTTTATAACCCCTCTTAGCTGTAAGGGACAGTGGTCATTCAATTGTTTATCCAGTCAGGTTTCGAAATAAATATTTGTTCATTTCTCAAGAAAAACAAACTAAGAATTGAATGATTTGTCTTTTGAGCAGCGTTTACAATTTTTAAACGAAATTCTACGATAAATATAAACTTTTATCTCGAGTTATGTATAAACATCAACATGGAATTCAATTCAAAGTCTGTAATTTACGTGCAAGCAACAATTATTCATTTGCTAAAAGTATATAAGCAATGCATAAGTCGACCCCGAAAGAATGCCGCAGGTATGGTCGTAATCCCTGAAAGGAGGGAGCACAACTACTCTCGGAGTCCGAGATAATGCGAAATCCCTGCGTGGAAGGGTCGAAAAAGGTTCAGCGAGACCCTTCTTGACGAATGCCCTCCAAAAATGCTCCGTACCACGAGAAAGAAGAGTCTCTTGGGGCTCAGTACAGCAGTCATGCTAAGACGAAAACTCCGCTGTCTCGAAAGGGTTAATCACTAGTTGTACATAAAATGTCCCCACCATTTTGAAATATTATTACTCCAGAGCAATGTGGCTTTCAATCAAGACGCTGCACCATCAAACACCTACTAGTGTGTAATTACCATATATTAAATGCATTAAAAACTAATATTCGCTTAACCTCAGGATATAAAGATTTGACAGAAGCAATTAATTAAGTCAGTCATTATCTCTTAACAATCTTAACTAAATTCAATTGAAAAAGTTGAATTATAATTGAATTTTGATGGAAAAAACGAAATAAACCTGTACCCCAGGAAGGAGGGTAGCACCAAAAGGGCGTTTTCACAGCTGAGCAGGAGCCGTGAATGTTCCTCAGAGGAATGAATTTGTGTCATAAGTAAAAGTTTAAATAAAGAAAGGACTTGAAGTGTACCCACCAAATCATCACTTGCCAGGGGGTCCAAGGCATCACTCGCAGATGGATCTGTTGAGCAGAGCGCGGGATGATGCCCCTCGTCAAGTTGGTCTCCTTTCTCCTCTTTCACAGAAAACTAGAAGAGAAAGCTTGGTGTCACCCATTAAGGTCAAAATGGATTTTTTAAATACTCTTTTAACACTTTGAGTGCCGGCTGCTAAATTTAAAGCCCAACTGAAAAATCCAGCCATTTTTACTATATACATAAAATGTTTTAAAACATTAGCATCAAAAATATATTTGTATCGATGTTCATTTCAATAAAAATGGACTTTGCTCTTCTTTATGAATGAGTTGAATAACATTTACATATTGCTAATTTTCAAATATATAATTTAACAATGAAAACCTACTGTTTTTGAAAAATAAAAAAGTTGCAACATATGATGTACCACCATAACATGCATAATAATTTTTTTAATACGCTCAATTTGAACTATTTAAAGCATGGAAATCATAAAAAAGCATTGTTCCAAGCAAAGCATTATAAATCCTGCACCTCGATTATGTAAATGTGACAGCGACGACGGCGAGAGATGACCATCATGTTCTCCTATCACGTTCCGCTGTATCACGCGATCATGTAAGCCACCGTCATCGCGCGTATCATACAGGTACGAGCGAGTGACGTTAGTATCATTGAGAAATCTGAAGAGCCAATGAAATCCTTCGACACATCTCTGTCCGAGAATACGTCGTCTGCGGAGAGTTTGAAATAACAATAACAAACAACTAAAACATAAAATGGAGGCAGTTGAAAGCTAAGTACTTCGCTTCGCCAATAGATAATATTATAATTAAGTACTCGTATTATGGTAAAGTTATGGGGAAAGTGTAGTATTACTTTTAGATGTGTGATAACGTAATCTATTATGCTAATGCTCGCCCAGAGATGCTGCAAATTATTTGCTACATCGTAGAGAATGGTCGAAAAGTCGTGACCTTGGATTGAAACTAATTAATGTTGAAATGATAATGGAAGTGTAATTGCGCTAGCGATTTGAATAGTTAGTTAATAGTTGATTTATGATGATTAAAAATTGAAAAAGAGTTTAACGATGTCGATATGTTGGAGAACATACTTGGCAAATGTTGATAATTTAACTTCGATATAAAGTAATTGACGTTTGAATCATGGATGTACTTCAATTAGCAGTACTTTCCAATTTGCTGTGTGGAAATAAAGTAGCTCAAATCGAATTCACTACCGTGCGCATATAACAATTGAACAACGTGGACAACTAATTAGTCAAGAGAGCACTACAGTAGAAATAATTAAGAATTATATAGGTTTTTAATCGATTATAGGGCATTTTTAAATTAAATAAACAATAATTTTTTGCTAATATATGCATTTAGTGCTCGTTTTTATGTCAGCATATGCTTGTCACCATGGGTTTCGAACGTGATAGGCTGATGACACTCGCAGCGTGATAAAGGGAGCGATCACGGTTTCATAATCGCTGCTATCACCTTCCGTCGTGGGAATCGCGCTGCCCCTGGCAACGACATCGCTCTCACCCTTCTCACAGTTACATAATCAGGGCGCTGGATGACAAAAAGGGTCAATGCACCCTCAACGAACGGTCCATTGGCCCAAAGAATTTTCACACTAAGTGGCCAAAGATGAGAATGCTGGTAGCTACAGAGGGCTTTTGTCCTCAAGACATTAAGTGAACTCTTTTTCCATCGAGCAACTGATTTTTGAAAACACAGAACCACTAAGCAGTAAACTGGAAAATTACCATGGGTGAAATATTACGGCTTCTCGCATACAAAGCCAACTTAATAGAAAGACGTAATATTACATCCATGGCAATCCTCAGAAGGATTAGCAGGACGTAATGTTACGTCCATGGCACGCAATATGTTAAAGCAAAAACTTTAGTTGAATGACCTTCCATATTTCTCCGTTGTGCAAAGAAAGTGGGTTTCATCATCCCTCCCTCAATAGGGTAGTTTCCTTCATCAAAGAAAATGAAAAACATTGATTGTGATTCGTTACCCACCATAAGTGTATTCATAATATGCAAATTATTTGGTTTTAGAAATCACATTTTAGACCAATGGCAATGGTCAATTTTAACCTCATTTGAAAAAGGCCAGAATGGTGCCCATGCGATGCCACTCCATGTGATGTCAAAGGAACCTAGATGCTATACGTGTAGTCAGGAGTTTTATATTATCTGAGATTAACAATGCATGCATGAGGCACAGAGCTCAGGAAAACATCCCTTAATAATCACCTATTACAATTGCATATGGCAAGAAAGTAGCCAGGGGGGATCAAGGGGGATTGATCCCCCCCCCCCCGAAATGAAAAAAATTAAATAGACACTTTATGCTCCCTTGGTGCTCACACGACAATATTATATAGCGGCGCAGGGACATCTAGTAGTCCAATGCGACTTAAGTCAATAATTATCTAAGCGAATTTGTAGGTGCAGTGTGTGAAATAATAGTGCTGTGAATTAGTAGAGAGGTGAGTGGCTTAGGGGAGTCTCCTGAGGGACCGCAGAATTGACATCGACACCGAGGAGTTTCATTTGTTCGATTCATTTGATTGATTGAGAATTCATTTGTTCGCTGCAAAGAAAGCTAGAAGGCTAACTTCAAATTTTATAACAATATTTTTATACTTTCCTTTAAGGGTTTATAATAAATATGTATACTTAACCGTACACGTTATTTTATTTATCTTATAAAAGTAATTTTATGTTTGTCTACTATTCCATAACCCCCCCCCTCTTCCCCCCCAAAAATATTTTCTGGCTACGGCCATGGGCAGGTGTGGTAGTAAGATTAAGCATCCTGACAGAATTCTTCGTGAATTACGACCTACACCTGTTCTGTTTTCGTCTTTTAAGTCTTTCGTGTTTGCCATATAATCGGGGAAATGTCCTGATAAGCCCTTAGTATTGGATGAGGCAGGCTAGGATGACCTTCTATTCAAAGGAGTTTAAGGTATAGAAATTGTCATAAGAGATTCTACTATGTTAATTTGAGAGTCGAGAGAAATTTTCCAAAATTTTCTGTGAATAAATAAAACGGTTCAGTAACAGTAAGTTCAACAGGTTGATTCCCAATTTTTTATACCATTTGATGAATTTCCTTTCATTGGAAAAGTAAGAAATCATTTATTCCCAATAATCGATGCCAATAATGCAATTGTTGTATCCAACCTCCGCCTGTGGCTTTCTTGGCGTGCACCCTCAAAAGTTACCCATAAAAGTAATTATGTTTGTCTACTATTCCATAACCCTCCCGAAAATATTTTCTGGCTACGGCCTTGAGTACAACTGAGAGTTTTGACCAACTGAAGGTCATTCAATTCATGTTTCACTGCAGATGAGAATAAAACTTACCACCATATTGGCTCTGGGTGATTGGCAGTCAGGCACAGGAATGTATATTTCAGTTTTTTGGACCTGGCATTCAAGCTGTGAGGAGCCTTCAGTCGCATTTCGAAAGCAGTCCTCACTCTCGTCAGAAGACTCCAATTCCTCATCAGCTGACCTCTCCCCTCGGATACGCTGTGGAAAAAGTAAAAATGATAAAAAAAACTCACCCCAACCAAAATCAACAAATAAGTGATGCTCTTAATCTTGATGAAATGTGATTTTTTAAATCATCTCACTATCACAGTAGATTCCGGTTAATTGGGACATATCGGGACTTGTGCACTTTGCCCCAGTTGGGCAAACTATCCCGTATATGGGCATAAACAAATGTTGAAATGATAGAAAGAAGACTAAAGAATGTTTTTAATGGAATATAAGTTTATTAAACTATTAATTTGTTAATTTATTAAATTTTAACTAAAATTAATAATAATTAATTAATTAATTTTAGTTAAAAATACTTTTCACAGCCTGGGGCGACTATGAATGAATGTCTTTTACCAAGTCCTATCCTCTTGCGGATACTATAACAACAAGATCTTTCAAAATAGGACAAGAATAGGAAAATTTTTGAAAAATAAGAGAAGATCAAATGGCGAAAATATAAAAAGTAGTATTCTGAAAACAAAAACTTTAATTTTGTCACGAGTATATAGTCTTATGTCGCCGACTCATGGCCCAATAAAGTGGCATGCAGTCCCAATTAAGCAGAGAATACTCTGGGATATTCCTCAATTGGGTTCTGTTCTTCAAGATCTGCCCCAATCAAGCGGCTGCCCCAAGTAACCGGTGGACCCATTAAACGGAATCTACTGTATAATATAAAATACCTCTCGTATCTCTCTGTCTGCCATTCAATCACCCAAAAACTATAGAAACGCCGGAAATAAAATCTGACGGGGAAATCTTAAAATCACAAGCCATACAAAGAATATGACTTAAAGTGAAAAATTGGGTCCATTTCAACACAACCATTACATTCTCAGCTAAGGACTTGGGACTCCTCATCAGCTGCCCTCTCCTATTGGGTATTCCGTGGAAAAAGAAACAATGGTAAACAACTCAACTCCTTCAAAAGTAAAAAAATTAGTTTAATTAAAAATTAGGGCCGATAAACTTGGCCCAAGAAGAGAATATGACGGTTAATATTTATACAAAATAAAAAAACCAAACCCAGATCATTTCCCATGCTCCAGCTATTTCATAAAAATAGTTTTTTTTATTTACTGTGATATTTCCTTCCATCACAGAACCACGGTATGACATCTGAATAATTTTCTCGTGTAAAACTCACTCCCAAAGCTGCCTGAGTTTTTAGTTTATTATCACAGCATTAAGTTGATTTTGAAGGAAAGATACAGTTAATCTTTCACAATAAGTGCACCACTTGTCAAAAAGACTTGAATCCTGAGAAAAAAGCCACTTACTGCCACTGCTAGTTCCCTGTACACTTTACGAGTTCTGAATTGTCCCCTCACAACCTGTCCCTTCTCAACTCTGACAAGACTCAGGATTGCTTTGTTTGTTCGCACTGTTCTTCAAACCAAAACAAGTTGCAAGAGGTGAGGAAAATTAGAGAGGATTTTAAGAAAAAAAAGAAAGGACTGAAGTCAACTGGTGGTGACACCATTATTTCACCTGTTGCAACAACAGCACAAACTCTTATGGAGTTATAATAATAATAATAATAATAATAATAATAATAATTTATTATTCCCAGTAGACAATATACAGAGTAGGTTATAAAATAGCCTACCATTAGTAATATATAGGGTACGTCAAAAATTTTGGCATACAAAAACAATGTCACACAGTAATTATAACAAAGAGAAAAAAAAACATAGGATACCATTGAAGGAAAAAGGCACAGGAATGCCAATTAAAGGAAAAAAACATATCTCAGTTTCAGGTTACGATAAACAAACAAAATTCATTTAGGCAACTTGTCTGTCAGAAATTCACTTAGTGTGTAAAAATATTTCATTAACAAATATTTTTTCACCTTGCTTTTAAAACTAATAATACATCCAGTAGAATTGATGCTCTCTGGGAGTGAGTTGTACATTTTTGTCCCCATTGCAAATACACTGTTGCTAGATATCTTTGAATTGTGGTGTTTTGCATGGATTGCATTTTTGTTTCTAGTACCATATGCATGTATGCTGTTATTGAACTTAAGGAGATGAAGATTATTTTTTACAACTACAACAGTACAGAAAATATACGAACTTGGGACAGTTAAGATGTTTAATTTTACAAATAGAGGTCTGCCGGGAGCGGTGTGGTGGACTCCCATCATGCATCTCATCATCTTTTTCTGAATTAAGAAAACTTTATTTAGTAGGCCCACAAATGCTCCCCAAAATATTATACCATAAGACACTTTGGAGTGAAAATTGGAGTAGTAAATAGATTTTAGGGCACCCATGGAGAGAGTCATGCAGAAATTTTGCTTGGTAAATGACAGAATTCAGCTTAGTAATTAAATCACTGAGGCGTGTCGCTATGATAGACAACAACTCGGAGTGGGCTGTAATAGAAAAAAGCTGGCCACAAATAACTCTAGTCATAAGTATTGACAAATAAATTAAACTTTATTGCGATTAGTATATTGCAAAGATGCAATGAAACTTATTTAGGATGAGGCAGTCCACCATTTGTTCAAATGGCCAATAATAATTAAAAATGAGGAAAAGTTATGCGGGATACGTAAATGCCAGGGCCAAAAACAAATTTTGCTATGGGAACATCTGGGGAAAGATAGAATTTCTTTCATTATAAGTAATGCTAAAGCTATCAATTAGCTGTGCATGATGTAAATGATGACTAAATATTGGAATTAGGTCTTTAAAATTTAAATTCTAGTCACTGGAACATGATAATTTAAAAAATGCCATTATTCATACACTTTTATAGCCAACTGTTCAAAAACTGAGGTGTGCTGCTTTAATTTCTATTCTGAACAGTGGCGCCGACTCCATGGGGCCTGAGGGGGCCCGAGCCCCCAGAAAAATTCGTTACAGATGTGAGGAAAAAATGTGTCAGGCTTGTCGATGTTCCCTGGAGTGTCCAGATATCGAGATTCAAGTGATCAAAGTTTTGATGTTGATCATATGACTCTTCTAAAATGCTTAAAAAACTTAAAATTCACTACTTATAAAATTTACCGGGGCAAGGTCCCCAGTTGGGGCCCCCCATTTTTTTTCGTAAGTCGGCACCCCTGATTCTGAGTCAGAAGATGAAGGCATCTGACATTCCAAAATATTTTCTTCCCACAGAAGATTTTTCACCTCCTCTGGATTTTTTTACGGTAATGGTAACTCGCCAGGGAACAAGGAATAAAAGGATCAGATGTAAGCAGAAGCCTATTGAAAAGGTCAAGCTGTAGGAGCACCAATATATCTGATGAGGGGCACAAGACCAGACCTGGCTTATAGTGTCGGATCACTTTCAAGGACGCACGAAAATCCAACTCCAAGAGATTTGGCACGCGTCAAGAGAGTTTTCAGATACATGGCAGAGAAGTTTGATGTGTGAAGAGTCTATCGAAGCAATGCGGATGAGGGTTTTCTGGACGTCTAAAGTGATGCAGATATTTGCAAGGATGCACAGGTTGATGGGTCGTTCAACTTCTACAGTCACTGTTAGGTATTCAAGAGGGGCAATTTCATGGATGAGGCAATGACAAGCTGCCAAAGCATCTTCGAAAAACTGAAATTCGAGGTTCGTGGTTATCAAACTGACCTGACAACACATAGCATTTATAAACCAGTTGCCAACGTCAAATTTTGATTATCTTTTTTTCATCAATCTTAGAAAAGGATGTTCAGGGTTCCCACTCCACAAGTAAGTTATGAAATTCACGGTTTTTTCCAGGTTTTCACAGTCCAAATGTCATCAAATTCACTGATTGTTCAGAAGCCATTTTAGGCAGAAATATTGAACATGTAACAACCATTGGCCGCACATTAACTAAAAATGTAACAAACACAACAGATGCCTTGAATGCAAACGCAGCAATGAAAGTGCTAAGGTGAGGTGGGGTAAGTGCGACTGCGGGGTAAGTGCGACCCCCCTTCAGGAATATCGTATTTCCGTTCTCGAAGCAGGTGGCGGTCGTGCAACATATTCCACACATTGTAATGAAACCAGAGCCAACGACTTTGTAATACTTGTCCCTTAATTTCTCGTTCCACATGCTTAGGAAATATACCCATCCGTTCATCTCGTAGTCTTAGTTGGTTGTGAGGAGAGGCTATACCGCAGTTTCCTCTGAATCAACGCATCGGAGGTGTTAGGTAAGAACTAAATCTTGTTTTCTCTTCTTCATGGATTGGTTTTACTTGCTTTACTTTAAATTTAGGAACTCGGGTCGTTATATTTAGTTAAGATGGGGGGTCGCACTTTCCCCATCGTAACCATTCATTCCTACCTTCCGGGGCAAGTGCTTTTTTAGTTTCTGTTTAACGGTTCTTGTGTTAAACTTTTAGTTTCTGTCTGGTAGTTCTTGCGTTAAACTTTCTTAAATAAATGTTGCAAAACACCGAAGTTTATAAAACTAGGTCCTTTAATTAGAGTCCTCTCATCAACTTCTATTTTGAAGGTTTATCTGATAAAGATAGCTTACTTCAGTTTGTTGATTGCTTATGATAGGGCATTGAATATCATGTCTTCTGACTAAGAGGATGTGGACGACATGGTATTAATGCCTGAAACAAGATAGCATGAGTCAAAAAAGCTTAACAAATTCGGTGACTAACATTCAAAGTGGATATTGAACTCTGGCTAGATTCAGCAGCAAAAAGTTTGTGCCCCCCCCTCCAATATTTTTGTAAGTCGGCACCCCTGAGTCTCACTATGTAGGGAAAATTCTGGAGATTAATGAATAAGTTGATGCCGTGGTTTGCTTTTTGAGGACATTTTTTGGAACTGAAATAAGTTTCAACTGTCCACGGAATGAGGATTCCAGCGAAATACCCAGGGAAGATGTTGTAAAAATATTACCGAAGCCCTCTGTTGGCTGTCGAGGAAAGTTAACGTTTTGCCTATCTTTCTCAGGGTAAAACTTCAAATAAACAAATAAATATTCAATGTTCAATTGGTTGAAGACCATGAGTTTTTCTTCATTTTGCTTTTTTATATAAATAACTTAAATTACATTAGAGAAGACATTCTTTGTTCATTACAATCTAGTTTGTATTCAGATTTGTTGTCATATTCAAGATTTATAATTTTTTTATTATTTTTTATTTATTCAGCTTTTATGCACACTAGATATTTTAAATACACATTTTTTAAATTAATGTGTAAAAGTTGAATACCTACTGTTACTATCATTAAAAAAACACATTTAACAACAATTCCATACTGTGCCATAATTAACCAAAAAAACGCGAAAAAATCTACTTACATTACCTAAGATAAAAGTTGATTCCTCAAGAATGGTTAAACAGAATTTGGTTCTTTAAAAAGCAATGTACATCTGAATTTCTGAGCAAATCGCACTTATCCCATGTGCCGCGTAATGTATAAATATATTGCACATCAGCCATGGGACGCACTTGCCCCATGTACGGGGTAAGTGCGATCCCTTTACAACATTGTAACTAAAAATTTATAAAAATTACCACTTAACAGAGAGAGGATTATTAATCTAATTATCATTTTCAGTGATTCATATATGTATTATACCTTGGATCTCCTGTTTTTAGCTAGCCTATAAAATTTTCCTAAGCTAGTTAAAGTTGATGTATGCTATTAAGGGGTCGCACTTACCCCACCTTACCTTATCTCTAATTACTTCACATATTGTTTGCAAAATTCAGCTCCGGCTAAAGGTCGTGGGTGGGAAGATGGAGAGAGCAGAATGGCAGGGAAGTTGAGAAGAGTCTGAATTATCGCAACCGTTAATGAACACTTACAAGTCTTCTGGCTTTGTTACAGGCTTAAGGTCAATGTGTCGTCATGGTACATGGACCAATAATTGCGCCTCCAATATAAGTGTGCAGTGTCTGCGTGGAAATATGATTGACGTATCCATTTTTCTTTTGATCCGTCAATCGTAGTTATAAAATCAATTTTGAGAGATTCCTAAGGTTTTATGACGAAATTCACGGCTTAAAAACCAGTGATATGAATGGACGCATAACTGAGTAATGTTAAATATTATACACTCATACCGTCAGACGAGTTTTAAGCTAAATGTTGGCAGCACTGCAAATGTTGGGGGGAAAAAAGTGTGGGCCAATGTAACACATCTTAAATCTATAGCTAGAATTCTTATTGATTTTAAACTTAGGTAATATAACACAAAAGATTAAATTTTTTGATAAACAATGAAACATGAAGGAATTCCTTTTAATCACAAAAATTGCTCAATGGGCATTGGATCAATTTTTACAAAACATGCCACTGGTGTTAATAAGTAAGATCGTCATGTTTAATTGAGAGATAATATCAAAGAATGCATCAAACGTAGAATGTATTACGTATTTTATCAATAAAAACAATCCTAGCTCCGGACGAAGGCACGATTCGATAAAATTATAGTGCCACGAATTTTTTAATCAAAGGGCTTTTTTTCGTTAATGTAGGATTTACAGCTGTTATGCAACCATGCAACATATTTTGCCCCATGTGACGTCAAGTGATTGGCCGATTACAGTATTCAGTTCCTCGTTTCAAAATTCTGTTATAACCAGTCCACAAATAAATAAATCTTCCTCGATTTCACCCCTCAAAATAGTCACGACATTGACACTCTACATTCTCCTGAACTTATTATGCATCAAGATACAAATGGGAATAAATGAGTAGCCCTCACCTTGTAGTAATTTATCGACGAAAGTATTCTCAGTTTAGCATCCGATTCAAAACAAATCTTTCTGAAATCACAGAAATCCATGAGCTTCTCAAAACATTGTGGACATATGGTGGCGGGCAGGCCATCTCCTACAGCAACCTATAATAGCAATCAAGAAATCGTCCAAGCAAATCTATTGAAAACACAGAAAATAATAAGAATTACGACAAGGAATATAATCTAAATGCTACTCGCCACTTACCCTTAAACCGACGAAATCCTGTAAGGCATCCTCCACAGTTATTTCGCAGACCACATGTGAAGTGAAAATGTTGAAATTACTGTGATTATTATTCTGCATACAAAGTCTGCACAGGGTAGCTCTGGAATTCCTTTCAGACAAATCCGAGAAAATCCCCGTAGTAAGACTCATTTTTTCATAGAAATCGTTTATTCAATCTTCAAATCAATTCACTCGTCCACGAAATCGTCAACAGAGCACCGAGAGGAATCTCAAAATCCCACGAAGAAACTTCAACGATGAATGGAAACACAATAAATTTGAATGCTCACGGTGGAATCAATTGATCGCAATCAACAATCACTTAAAATAAAACAAAAACATGAACATACAGATGTATATTCATGAACAAAACTTACATCTCAGAAGAACTTCGGATATTCCTCGGATTTCAATCTCTTTATTAGTATGAGAACATGAAAGCAGAGTTTCGGTTAGATTCCAGGATTGCTAGTTACGATTTTCACCGCCAGAGACACCCGTATAGAGGCCTACTATACGAGTTAATATATGAAAGATTTCCATTCGATAAAAGTATAAGGACATTCATTGAAGCAATTTATATCATTTTTGCGTTGACTGTTATCAGAAATTTTTTTTGACAAACTTTGTTTAACTTTGCACTCAGAAACGGAATTAAAGCGCGCTTCTGGTTGCCGCACGAGGGCGAAGAATTTACGGCCTTGCAGAGACTAAATGGAAACCGAACTTTCTTTGATGAAGCGTATTAACTAAATTTTTCAAAATAGCCATAAAGTTTGATGCATAACTCCTTAATATTATACGCATCGTAGCGAATGAAAAAAATCGGCACGCAACGCAACGCGGAATTTTCTTATATACTCTTGATCGAAGCTCCCAGGCAATGAGCTGTCTTCTCCGGGTTTCTGCGGCGATGGTGGTTTCTATACTTTACTGGTGAATTTTCTTTGAAGTTTCAGTCTGGGCAATTGCAGGGGTTACTAGGGTAGGGGAATATGGGAAGGGATGAGGGCACATTTAGGAGTTCTGTGGGTAGAGGAGTCAGGAATAGCATAGTCCCAAAGATTACACAATAATTTATTATTAGTTTTTGTAAAAGTACGTTGAAATTTGTTAACAGTGGATTTTAAGAGCATTAAGATTGGTTCTAATTTAAGGTCATTTCGAATTTGTTTTTTTCCTACGAACCATGGCGCGCCTATAATCTTGCGAACTATTTCCCAGTGAGAAATGGGTGGTGGAATCCACGTTGAGTGGTGGATATTTGGTGGTGGTGGATATTGAGTGGTTGGACCCACGTGGAATCCACGTTCATTTCAAGTGGATTTGTGGTGATTAGCATAAAATGTTAAACAGAATTTCTAATTTGTGGAACTTAACTCTCTGGTGACGTTGCGTCATTTATCATCCTGAAACCACGCTAGTTATGTGAAAATGTATCGCACATTCTATTTTTATATAATTCGTGGAAAGGCAGCCATGAGAGCACATGAAAAATCGTAGACACATATATAGAAGGTTTCGATATAGAGTGGTTGAGGTTTTAATGGTTTTAGGACAGCACCTACTGCTGTTTTAATTTTTCCACCAAATTTCCACGTGGATTCCACGTTGATTCTACGACCAAAAACACGTGGTATCAACGTTACATCTCCACGTGGGTTCCACGTGGATTCCACCACCCATTTCTCACTGGGTTTGTTTTCACAAGTCTGAATCTTTTTTAGATTTGTTGCACTTGCATGGAGCCACACAGGTTAGGCATATGTGAGCAGCGGTTTAATGGTCGAGTTGTAGAGCATTATTTTAGTTTTCAGTGGTAAAGGGGAATTTGATTTTAGCAGCGGAAATAACGCAGCGTGAATGCCGGTTGATTAATCTATTTGCGCCTTGATGTGGCTAGTCCACCGCAGCCGATTGTCCAAAAGGACGCCTAAATACTTGGCCGTTGGAGTTTTCGGTATCCGTGCGTTTCCGTAGTAGAGTTGGTGACCTTCACCAGCTTTGGGGCGTCTTGAAAAGACGATGTGGTTGCATTTGTTGGCGTTGACACTCAGTTTCCAGTCATCCGCCCAGTCTTCGTAGGCATCGAGATGATCTTGCATGATGTCGGCGGTTCGGTGCGGGTCTGAACCTTGAGCCAAAAGGGTGGTATCAGAAAAAAATCGGCAATTTTCCGTCCTCGTACCTGACGAAACAGACGCTGGGAAACAGGTTGCTATAGAGTCCATCCTTTATCATCATCATTGGCAAAAACTGGGTAAACTGCATCATCAATAAGTGGTATTTTATTGCGTACCTCTACACTACATGCTGTTTCTTTTTTCTGATTGTTCAATTTTGGTTACATTAAAAATTTACAAAAACTCTCATTGTACTCTTATTTTGGGTAATTTAGCATGCAAGCATAACATATGAAACACACGTCTCTTCGCTAGTAAAATAAAAACAGGACAAAATATTCATTTGAAAAAAACTCAAAATTCTGTATTAAAATCCCAGACGGCACAGAACCCTCCGTATCTAATTCGTATGTACACCCGATATAATATGTATGTATGTATTTCACCCGAAACTTTAGCGCTCAATCATGAAAAATAGTTTAATAATTGTAATTTAAACAAAATATAGACGCAATCGAGGAGAATCACGACGTTTTTATTCATTAAATATCCGAAATGTTATTTCCGAATTACCCACTTTAGACAGTTGATGTTTGTGAATTTATGTTCTCTCAAAGTACATATTAATTATTTGAGCTATTCCATGGATTGCTATGCTTCTAAAGTTTTTATATATGATATTAAAATTCCGAGGTGAAATGTTTTGCAAAGAACTTCTAGATTTGGCCACTAAGAGTCGACAAGACTGAGTTCTGATTGGAGATTGGCCTCGAGAAAATAGAACCCGTTCTAAAATCTAGATTGGCCAAGAAATTGTGCCCAATATTGTGAAACCGAGATTGGGCTAGAAATTGGTGTGTGTCAGTGGGTCCACAATCCAATATCCAATGGATTGGCCAATAAATTGGGAAGTGTCATACGGGCTTAAGAAGCAATATTCGATCCCATAAACTTTGCAGCTTATTCCTAGTTTCTCCTTTTAACCACACGTTCACCGAATGAATTAATACAAAAAAGACAACTAATACCCAGACGGCACAGAACCCTCCGTATCTAATTCGTATGTACATAGTACCCATTGACTAAGGGGATACTATGCCGCTTCGTCGCTTTTCGTCAATGGATAATTTCCGTTCGCGGCCTGTCGACGAAGCGCGTACGCAGCATGTGAATGTCCGCTACTAAGCACGTACGATTGGATACGAAGCGCGCAGGAACACGGCACTCAGGCTAATCTCAATCGATTAGGTCGACATTAGATATATCGTAACTCGCACGATCGAAAAATGTATCGAACGCAACACAATCGATAGCTACCGACCGTAGCGAGAACCTTGATACGAATCATTATGAATTGTAAGTTCTCAATAGGTAAATAACACCATATCATGAATTCTAATTACCATGAAAGACTCACGACCGACAAAGTTTTGTCGGTTGTGAGTTTTTCATGGTAATTAGAATTCATGATATGGTATTATTTACCCATTGAGAAGTTACAAAACTTACTCGACCACTTAAATAACTCTGCGAAAAATGAGATTCTCATGGCTAATTCACGCACCCCCAGCATCCAGCATTGTTAAGTGGCTCGTACTTACTTGGAAACCTTGAGATGTTAATGAGAGTAAATTCTTATTAATTTTGACACTAAATAAGACATCACATAGCCCACGAGCATTAAAAAGCTTACCCTAAAGCCTGACGAAATAAATTTTTTAAATAAAAATTGCCGATGAAACAGGATTGCTGACACATCTGCTATTAGTATGATCGAATTCATCAAAATGCAAGCAAAAATTAACGTATAGTTCAGTTTCAGCTACTAAAACTTACCCATATCAGGCGCTAAAGTATTTGAAAAATTATTTGGGATGAGTAAAAGTCCCTAGGTCACTGCAGTAAATGTATCACCCTATTAAAAATATGAAAGTCCTGCCAAATCACCAGCATAAACACTTGTAAAATAAAACATGTTATCTCTTAGATCACACCTCCGATTTTATACTTACTCTGCATGAAGTCACCACCGCAAGAAATTTTAAAGAGGCAGGAAAGAAAAAACCCACAGAAATACAATACATATATTATGTATTTTCTATTGTCAACCACAATAATATTTCCAATTTTCTCTTCTATCCCACATCTAATTTAGCGAAACAATTACTCTTATTCTCTTTCGAATAGAAAATTATTTAAAAGAGGACTGGTCGATACATACAAACTATCGTCAATACTTTATCCGATGAACGTCCACTATCACTGCACCAACTTGCACAAATCAAATCCACATCCACAAATATGTCACTTCTGCCACAATGTCTGTCTTCTTGGCGACAGGTAACAGCTGTGAAGCAATGGTACCTTCCTCCAATCTGGGCACCTCCAATTCAGCAAGAATTTTCTCCTCGTCTTCTCGTCCAAGGCCACAGATTATTTTCTGATATCACAAGGTGCGATGTGAAGCTCAGACACCTAAAATTAATAAATAATAAAATACCATGTAACTTATTAGGTCAAATCATTTCCAATTTTTGGTATTTCTGCATGAGAAATCAAATTACTAGGCTCGTAAATATAGTAAATATTTTTATGCCTGATATTTTTATTGTTTTAAACTATAGCATAAGATAATTTGAAATGATGAAAGCCGACGTGTAATACACCATAGGGCAAGCTAAGAAGCAATATTCGAACCTATAAACTTGGCAGCTTATTCCTAGTTTCTCCTTTAACCACACGTTTACCGAATGAATTAATACAAAAAAGACAACTAAAATGCAAGAATTTTCAAAAGAATTGCTGCTACAATATTTTGAATCACCATTTTTAGTACTGAATAGTACTATAGTACTGAATAGTTCGGGATGTTGATGCATCAACATCCCGAAGCCACTTCTAACTTAAAATTACATCCAAATAATTACAGCGAGAAAGAGTACATACCTCACAGCTTTTCGTAGGGGTGAAATGTTTTCTTCTTATCGCCCAAATGCACTTCTTCTTCAACTCAGGATCTTTTGGAAAGCTAAAACCTTGAACCATGTCCCGGAGTTTCCATTACGTCATCCCGACAATACACACACGAAAGGCATTTTTAACAAAAATATCTCACAAACACGTTTCTGAAGCCCAGTGAATGAAATTAAAGAATAAGGGAAACTTCACTATAACCAGACACTCTATTTTTCACTAACTTAACCACAAAAATCCCTGAAATGTGGTAAGACGTTACGTAAACGACGCGATTTCCAACGGCTTGTGCTAGCTTGTGAAGACATGTGATCTTTCTAGGAGGATATGGCACGATGGCACCAGATGGCACCACCCGCGAAAGAAAATAGTCCCAGACCGAATACAGTTTTATCGATGAGATACAATTTTATCGATGCATATGAATTTGCCAGTCCTGTTGCATCTTTTTTCGTCATTATAGGAAATAAAGAAACAAAACCTTTTTAGTAACTTCCTAAGCGCGATTTTTGTATCTTAATGGTCCACCCTCGTATTCAGGTACGAAAACTTCCTGTGCCGTCTGGGATGGTGCCGTGTCCCAATGATTATGATGATGGCATGATATTAATTTTTATTCATTAAACGGGGAAACCCTTGAACCAAGGGCCGTAGGTGGTCCATCGCGTTTGGACTCCTCCAAAGTGTCTTTTTCTCGAGAATACCCCAGCGACCAACCTCATGATCGAAGTCGTGTCCCCTTAAACATGATATATGTCGTGTACCAATGATTATTTGTGAATACATGGCCACCTTTAATACTGTTATTATTAAAGGACGCCATGATGAATACCAAATTCGTATCAACCGCTGTGCAATTGGGTAAAGTTATATTCTAAACATTAGCTGTTTAACCATTTTTATACATAAGACATCATGCCCTAATAGGCACATATTTCTAATCTCGACACCTCCACCCAGAATCGGCGTTCCTAGGAGTTTAAATACCTCGGTACGCAACCTGTTGGATTGATATTACTAATAGAATAGTTTAAGGATGAATACAATATCCCTCAGAGAGCCGTAAAACTCACCATTTTGAACAATTGAGCAATTTATCTTTAAAATTCCGCAATTCCGAATATTGGTTGAAAATTAGGCGTTTTATTCCAAAATACATTTTAGGGGTCAAATGACCCCTAGCCGTCCTTCTAGGTAGCGCGAAACTCCCGTCCTCCTAGTGTTAAAATGTATTTCGCGCAGGCCGGCCTCATTGAGGTAAATTCTTCCACGGTACGAGTCCCTTGAAAATATTTATCCCTCCCCTGTAGGAAGCTCTCTTGCATGGACGAAAGGCAGAAGTTCGCAGACGTCCCAAGGCAAGGACCCGACTCAGAGGGACTCCAATCCCTTTCCTCGGCCGCTGAACGAGAACATGAAAGAAGGATTAAAAGACTTAATGAAAATGGAAAAGCAGGAGCAATTTCCACAATTTTACATTTATTAATACTAACGGTTTCGCTTTTCAGCATCATCAGGTCACCTGATGATGCTGAAAAGCGAAACCGGTAGTATTAATAAATGTAAAATTGTGGAAATTGCTCCTGCTTTTTCATTTTCATTATGTCATGTTTCCACTCCATCTCGCCTGAAACCTCAGACTATATTAAAAGACTTCTTCACGGCGCGAGTCCATGATCAACTGACTGATACAGCCATGTTTTATATGAACACATATTTGTTATTACCCTACATTTTTAAATATATATAATGAATATGTAAGATTTCACTTTTTCCCGGCGTATGATGGCGGTGAATTATTCTCGGGTTTCCATCCGGGTGAGCTCCATCTCCATCGCTGCCATATATAATTAATTCCTGTGTTTTTCTGAGTGTGGATAAATTTTAAACGAAGTTCATATTAGAAGTTCATTCATATTTACCGAAGTAGCATATTTATATATTCCATATCGACCGATTTAAAACTGAACGGTTATCAGTTGATATTAACGCGAGAACTCCGTTTGAAATATCAATCTTATGAGCTAAAAACGAAGAATTCAGATTTAAATTTAGATATATATAAGAAAAGCAATAAATGTAAAAGAAAACAATGAAAAAAGCATTGGATGACCGCACGGAGGGGATGGGATAGGGTAAAACCTAAGCGGACGCAGAAAGGCCCTTGGTCCCATTGGCTAAGCTGCGTCTAAAGGTCAATCTAGTAGGTATAGGTGTATTAGGGTGATTGGCAGGGGGTGATCAATCACCAGCATGCAGAATGCAATTGGATTCCCACATGCACACCACACGGTCCACAAAACATTACGCTTAATTACAAATTATATAACCACATGTTATTGGAAATAATAATAAAATTCAGAAACGTGCAGTAAGGTATTCATAAGTTAGCAGTTTGTGTGATAAACCCCCCCCCCAATCAGAGCTCTTATAATTGTTTAAGTTTAATCCATTTTACTTAATTGGATTGATATTACTAATAGAATAGTTTAAGGATGAATATAATATCCCTCAGAAAGCCATAAAACTGACCATTTTGAACCGTTTATCTTAAAATTCCGCAATTAATTAATCTAGCACCTATACTGCTTATCCTGGAGGGTATTCCATACCACCACACACCCCTAAGTATTAGTTGCACCTAAACACCCCCCCCCCCCCCCATGCCTCAATTCCTAGCTGCGTCCCTTGTTACCTGGGCTGATTGATTCCATTGAAGCTCTTGGACGTACCCTAAAAAAACAGCCTATTAAAATATCCTATGGTCGGAAAGTTTCCTTCGTTTGATAAGGTATTAATAATCCTTATTTAAGCCTAGCGCTACCCGCTAGCAGCCTGCATCGTAGAGGTGATCACATCCTCGCCCCAAGGTCACCTCACACGGCGGCAGCGGGAACCAAAATGACGTCACTCGGGTTTTTCCCAGCATCCATACTTAGCCGTCGCGTTTTCGCGCGCTTGAAATTTTTCACTTTTCATTTTATCGCGAAAAATTGATATCGTCATTTGAAAATCTAAAAGCGTGAGATATGTACTCCAGGAGTAATAATCTTTCAATTTAGGCAATAAAAAAATAATAGGAAACCACCCTATTGAACGGTTCAGTCGAATATTTTCCAATTAAAACATTATCAACAAATGTTTTCAATTGAAAATTTTTACAAATACAAAAATTCATCCAATTGGTAAATTTATAAGGTAGGATATAGGTACCTTTTATAAGGTAGGGTATAGGTACCTAAGGCCGCTATGCATGGCGGATGATCATGCGAATGAAATCACGAATCATGAAATCATGAATCGTGTAAAACGAATAAATTCGCGAATGAGCCGTCATGCCTATAATCATTCATTTGAAAATTATAACATGTTCTATTTTTCTCGCATTATAGCGCGATCATATGGCATGAACAATCACCGTGTAAGCAGCCTTAAAAATCTAAATTTCACGAATACTAAAATCTAAATAAATAAAACATGTAAACAGATATTAGTTTATCCTTCTTTGTTGAAGTAGTGTCATAAAAACTTTAACTGTGCTTTTCCACATCTTCCGTCATTTCTCACAATCTTCATAGTTGTAGAAAAGCCATACAGTTTTGCAATCATTATCAGAACAACAACTACACCAGAGTCACATCTTTAATCAGTTCCAACAATCTTGAATAGCCATAGCGGGGACTCCGCATTATCTAGGACTCCGAGGGTAGTTGGGCTTCCTCCTTTGGGGGTTTATACTCCTACCGGGGGGGGGTTATGCCCCCGGTCCCCTCCTCTAGATCCGCCTATGGTTAGGAACATACTTATCTTTTTGATTATGTTATTTCAATTTACTAAATGTTGCTGAAAATTCAACATTTTAATAGGTTGATCCTTTCTGTCTTTTAAAATATCAGTAAAATCGGTTTGACTATTTAATGAATAAATAAATACAGTCGTCCTTACATTCCTATTACACTCCCTATTTTCTTGGGTTTTTATAAAGAAAATTTTTGTGGCTGTATTTTCACCTGGGTAGGTGGGGTTGTTTTACATGCTATTCACTTATCTTTGTCGGTTAGCTTGTGTGGCTTTAAAAGTAAGTGGGGAGAGGGAAGGGAAATTTGGCGACACGTGACTTTCTCGAGGCCAATCAGCAGACAGCAGGCGTGGCCTAGAGCTTTGGAAATTCATTCGCTCTCAGGCCTACGCCAGACATCGAGTAAACATTTTGCATCTGCTGAATAAAAATATTTTTGTACTCAGGAAAACCTCCTCTTGCTTAGAAACCTGATTTTTTTCATATTTATTGCTACGATTTTAGGCACAATTTTTACATTCTCAGCTATGGTAAATATATTGTTGAGTTTAGCTACGGTTTATTATACTGTATATTTTAAAACATTTATTTTTATCATACCAATCATACATTTTAGTATCCATGACTGTGCTGCTGCAGACCAAAAAGGGACAAGCAAAAATACGCTTTAATTCCGATTCTGGTCGCAAGATTAAATTATTAAAGATAAAAAAAGTTTTTCCGCCATTATTCAATAAGAAAATGATTTAGCTTTAGTGAAATGTCCATTTTCTTTTGTCGAATCTTCGAAGTGTTCCAACTGGGATAAAAGGCCTGTTATATAAGAGTGCCCCTTGCGGTAGAAACTGCAACTAGGCTACTTCGAATCTACCCTATCTTTGCTTGCATGGTCTTATATTAACAATGGCCAAAAAACTGACGGTATTATTTCGCTGTCCATTCTGTTGCGCTGTAATTTATCCAAGAACCTTGTATGGTTCTTTAATTTATTATTGAGGTGATTTGTTATTGTGTGCTGAGTCGCATTGTACCGTGAGCATTCCGAACTTATTTCATTTCAATACATCATCGACGTGAATGTAGTTTCCATCTTGAATTACGAGATCTTTGTCACTGCTGTGCCGATGTTTTTGTTGACGATTGAACTTATTTGAAGACTGAATGATTGATTGCGTGGAAACCATGAGTCTTATTACGGGAATTTTCTCGGATTCGTCAGAAAGGAATTCCGTGGATACCCTGTGCAGACTTTGCATGAAGAATAATGATAATTATTACGATATATTCTCATCAAACCTAGCAAGCAAAATGACTGTGAAGGATGCCCTAAATGATTTAGTTGGTTTACAAGTGAGTGGCTAGTTACATTTTTATCGATTTTCTATATCATTGTTCTTATTTTATTTCTTGTTGCGAACATATTTTTAAAGGTAATTAGGAAATCTCGTAACGTTGCGTGTCAATTGCCATTTAAAGGTTGCTGTGGAAGATGGCCTGCCCGCCAACATGTGTCCATTGTGTTTGAAAAAGCTCAAGGAATTCAGTGATTTTAAAAGAATTTGTTTGGAATCGGACGAAGAACTAAGAAAGTGTTCGTCCAGAAATTACTTCAGGGTGAGTGCTATTCATTTATTTCCCCATTGGAAGCCCTGGTGCATGATTAGGAGTGTATAAAGTGACAGTCTCAGGTTTTAAAATTCAGGTTGTAATTAGTCGATAGGAGTGAAAATCTTGGAGCAATTATAAATTTGCGGACTCAACGGGTTGATGCAAAAATTTGAAATAAATTAATTAGTTAGATAAAGTAATTGATTAATCGCTTAATGTCACAGGTGACAGAATGTTATGTTTTGTGACCGCAAAAATGCTAGTATAAATCCATAATAACTAAAACATTATCTATTAAAGACATCTTTTGTAGTACTAATGATTATAATTTTGGTTGTGCATCAAGCCAACATAAAACGTGTTTCACATCAGAAACATGTCAATCATGTTTATACAAGAACACAGGGATTTCACATCATGCAAAGTAACCTGTATTGTACACACTATTTCGACAATGCTTGTAGTTTCTTGTAGGCGATATAAGGCACGTGTGCATAATAAAGATAAATAAAAATGTTCACATGTTAAATACTAATATTAGAATAATCATTCAAAAAACTGAAGTCCAAAGATAAATTACTAAATGAATAAACTAAAACACAACAATCACGTCAAGGCTTTCATTGTATTACTGAAGGGACACACATTTCACACTCAACACTGCAGGGATTAAGCACAGGTTAAATAATACCAATATTGATACTTTTTTCTCCACAAGGAAAGACTTAACCACAACTTCTCAATCATCTTATAACCCACGCCAACACAATCCAGCAATGATTGATTTTCTATGTTAAAATGTTGCGTATGGATGGCGAGAATTCTCGTCATTTTTTTCCCGAAGGTTCCGGACGGATGACGAAGATTCTCGTCATTTAGGCGCATCAACCTAAACAATTTTAAAGCGTACAATACGTATTTGTTAGTATGTTTTCAGCTGTTGTTCGTTATTCATAATGAATTGATGCATCATAACGTTTGATTTGGTAAAGTTATATTCTAAACATAAGCTTTTTAACCATGTTAAAACCTAAGGCATTACGCCCTAATCTTCTATATTATTTCTACTCTATAGATACCTTTTTCTCTACTTATACGCAACCAAACTACAATTGCGGTACCAAAATGCACAGAATTTATCAAAGAACATACGACAACATATCTTACTTCCTAAATATTGCTATTGTTTCCTAAAATTGGTTTTTAAATAATAATAAAAAAACATGGTAAATATTCCTGACATTAATGGTACACAAACTGATACCTTTGTTCATTTGAAACAATATCTCGCATTCTTTGAATAACTTTTATCAAAATGCGGCTGATTCCACATTCAAGACTCCTGTTGATACGTTATAAACAATATGTTTGTTGTCAAGGGATCAGGAGAATCTCTTTATGGCTCAGTCCAGCAGTCATGCTAGGGCAGGAACTCCACAGTCTCAAAAGAGTTGGTGTTAATTTCTCTGCAGAGGGGCAATGAAGAGGGTGCAGCTGATGTAAAGTTGGAGTCTTGTGATGATACAACGGACTGCATTCAAGATGCGACTCAAGGCACCTCACGGGTCGAATGCTCAGTCCAAACAACTGAAGTATATATTCCTGTGACCAGCTGCCAATCGCCCAGAGCCAATATGTTGGTAAGTGTTATTCTGACCTTTAGGTTTGGATATTTTGTGGTCATATGACAAAAGTTGGTGTTCCCAGCATATGTTTGCATTTCCACGGGGAGTCTCTCTCAATTGCATGGCTTTCCATTGTACAATACGAGGCAAAAAGCTAAACCATGATTAACTATTTACACCTAACTCAATCCTAGTTGTATCACACCGCTAATATTTTCACAGAATAGTTGCTTATCACATGGAGTAGGTTTATGATGAACTATCTCAAGTCAACCTTCAGAGCAATAGTCTTAGCTAAAGCACTACTGAACAAGGGATTACCCAGGATCATAGCTGGAGGGGGCAAGCAATGGTCGTTTTTTTTTACATTTAAGCATGGAAGAAGTGAATGAAACCAAAATTTTAAGGAAATTACAACAGCCCTTTATTTAATAAATATATAGTGCCGTTTTGGTTAACCTCTGACTCATTGGTACGAACCGACAGGCCAAACGGTGTTGGGTGTGGGTATTTGGCTTACAGGACGTAAAAGTAAAAAAAATTCATCGGGAGGAAAAATCTGAAAACTTGAAAAAGTCGATTAGTTTTCAAGATATATCGACTTGAATTAACATGTGAACCTCGTGGGACTAAAACTTTATGGCTTTTATACGGTTTTATAAATGTCTCAGGAACATGATATTCAATGGACATGAACTAGATTTTTTGGTATGGTTGCTATTGCGATACATTGATATTTAGATTTTCTTATGATTTTTTGAAGGGTTCCAAAGCTTTTCTTATGGGAAAAATTTAGGAATTTTTTTGACCAACTTGCAATGATCGTACGACAAATTCCTTGAAATATATGGTGGAGGATTTTTTGATTGCTTTTTTGGCTATCTTGGAATTTTCATATGTTGAAACAATTCCGAGAAATAAACGATTTCGATTTTACCTTGTCGTGATGGGCGACTTTTCAAACTCGGATTTCGGCGTTGAGACATGTGCCATATGAAAATTTGGAGTCTCCATGAAATACCATGTAGGGTGCTTTGCACCCTAACAAACTACCCTATTTTCCCTGTAACCCTCTTGGTTAATTCATAATAAAATTCCGAAAAATATCCTGCACGTGAAAAATCATTATCAGGTCATTTCATGTCAAATCAAACAATATTTTAACCAAATATCACCCACTGACTCGGATTTTCATTAATCTTGCCATGGCCATACATTCTGGTTTAGTTAGAAATTGTGTACAATTTTAGTCTCCAATTGTTAATGAAATATAAGCGATTGAAATTTGGGCATGACCCCTTAAGGGCCACAACGTGCAACGTATGGTGATTTTTATTTTCATCCATAACTCCATTCCTGTGAGATGAAAATGCATGATTTTTTTTCTAAAGCTAAGTGGTTCCATAATGATCCCACGATTATCATTAAATATTCTCTGCATGAAGTAATTCAGCTGCAAAAAAATAAAGTTTACAAAAAAATCTCGCTTGCACCATTTTTCATTCTCAGCATTCACAGGGAAAGGCCATGCAAATACAGACTCATGGTTCAGTTTAAAGTAATCATTAATGTATGAGCAAAGATCCTGATAAAAAAAATCGTGAGTCCGGCATTCCTTTTCGTAAAATAAAATACTTGTTCATGGTCATGGGAAAAAAAGGCTCTTTTTCAAGGCACATAGATATTACACAATTTAGAGGAGATATAAGCTTATACTCATGATTTAACAATATTGGAGCATCTCACTTTAGTGTATGCTACTGGCTGTTAGAGTAGGAAACACACAAGCAACCATGTGAATGTACTCCCCAACGTACTGCTAATTTCGTGCTTTCGGGACAATTTACTTTGATTCTCCCTCGGGCTACATAATTGCCTGACTAATTCCATGTCATAGCTGCTGCTGTCAAAGTAGGAATCACTTATCACACTCTTCTTCAGTAGTTTAACTGCAACTCTCTCTAGCTGCTATATCATCTAGCTTTTCCAGCCAAAATAACTTATATAGGAGAAGGAGCAGCATTTGCAGAAACAGGTTTTTTTTTCTGAGCACCTACAGTTCTTTTTTCTGGCTTCGATTGGCAGATCTGGCTTCACAGTGGGGTAGCTAGGAATTTCGTTTCGGGGATCCAAAACCAGTCACTGAGCTTGAACATTTTAATTATCATTAATGTTATCATTGTGACTTTATTGAGTGACACCCAGCACTTCTCTTCTAGTTGCATGTGAAGGAGGAGGATGAAGACCCCCTCAGAGAAGGTGATTATCCAATTGGGCACACAACAGCTCCAGGTGGAATTTCAAGCAATGTGTTAGACCCCCTGGCAACGCATGAATTGGTGAGTGAACACACTTGCTGTGTTTGGCACATTTTTGTTACGATGCAAATCCTATCATCGGCTGGACCTTCCCTATGCCACTCGGCAAAAGCATACAGCCTTTTTCCTCATTTGATAAAACATGAACTACAGTGCAGCCGGCAAGAGAGAACCAGAACGACGTCATACGGACTTTTTCTCAGCATTCATTCGTAACCGTCGTGTTTTCGCGCGCTTGATAATTTTCACTTTTCATTTGATCGCGAAATATAGATATCGTCATTTAAAAATCTAAAATCGTGAAATGCGTACTCCAGGAGTAATAATCTTTCGATTTAGGCAATGAAAAAATAATAGGAAACCACCCTATTCATTGTTCAGCATCCTCCCCATTATCCGTGCTAATGATGGGGAGAGATAGCACGAATAATCCAAATTTTCACTTCAATATCATTTAATTGTCATAATTCATGTAAATCAAACGATGAAATAATATTTATGCACATCGTCTGTTATTTTAGATAGCTTTCTGGAATCATTTAGAGCTTTCTTTTCCAGACTGCGATCTTTTTAGACGGGAAAACGTGATTGTACTCGCATTCCTACTTCTCGCTGTCGTACCTGCTTTCCAAAAACCACGCATACATGACAACAAGATCGCGGATTCCGAAGAGTGGTCAACATTAATGCTTCAAAACCACTGTGCAACGTCGGAAAACTACGCTGTCGGGAAACTACGCCGCGTAAGTGCGTCTCGCACAAGTTGTCCGGGATGTAACTGCTGCGCGATGCGGATCACCACGATGCTAGGAGTACAGGAATACGGAAGTCCTGTGAAGGCAACGGGCACACAATCACGCCATCGTGCAGCAGCGGTTATAGGAAACCATGACTTTTGGTAATTTGTCTACGCAAGCTAGTGCCTGAACATGGCTCATGCTATTTGTATTTGCTCTACCCATGCTGCCTTCACTTCTACTATTCCCTTTCTCTCCACTTTGGCTTTGACTCGTCACCTCATAAAAATGCCCGATTGTGACAAAAACTCCGGTTCCCATGGGCCGTATTCAACCACATGCGAAGCCCTGGCAATAATTTTGAATTTGCGTGTGAAATATACAATTAAAGATCGTTAATAACAAGTTTCCTAATTTATGATCGGTTAAACATTGAAGAATCTTTAATAATTAAATCAAGAGTTTTTTTCCCGCTGCTGATCGTCAACACGTCAGACGTCCAAGTAGACGTAAAACATAGATAAAATAAATTCAATTGATTCAGCTTTAACTTTGTGAAAATCCATGTTGAAATGAAAATGTACAACCATGGTAACTTTTCACAGGAAAAATTTATTTTGCTGCAAGCAGAGGTGGTTTGGCAATTGTAGAACTTCTGATAACAAAGAGGGCAAATATTAATGCTCAAGATTCTAACGGAAATAAGCCCTTACATATTGCCGCAGATAACGGGCATAGAAGTATTATAGACTTTTTCCTCAGGTGGCACGGGGATGAGCTAAGCATTAACGATAAAGGTAATAGTGATTGGACTATGCTACACTACGCTGCTGACAAAGGTAATCCAGAAGTTGTCAAGTTTCTAATAGAGAAAGGAGCAGATATTGATGCTAAAAGTACAGACATCAAAGCCCACTTGATAATGACGCCTCAGCGTCGAAACACGTCGTACAAATAAATTTTTCCTGTGAAAAGTTACTAAGGTTGTACATTTTCATTTCATAAATAAAATAATTCCATTTTACGAGGGGAAATCTAATTGAAACAATAAATCTGGTGTAGCCTAACATTAAAATGCTAATACCCTGGTGCTTTTGCGTAATTTTAATTTTTTTAAAGATCTTGGAAAAGTGAGAAACTCATGCACGGATAAACCACATCCGGATAATCAGGAGTCTACCGCACATAATAGCCAAATAAGTGCATTCGGCCACACAGAACTCTCACCTTTGCTCACTGTCCAGTGACTGGGACAACCAAAGTGTGAACCTCATGCACTGATAAACCACAGCCGGATAATCAGGAGTCTACCGCAATTATTGAGTCAAATGAGTGCATTCGGCCACACTGAACGCTCACTTCTTCTCACTGTCCTGTGACTGGGAAAACCAGGAAAATTGGGGATTATCAGTGAATTTTTTAGTTCCTGGAAGTACGCCTGAATTATTCATTACCTGGAATTTCTACATATTTTTTTGCCTGTTCAACGCCCATTTTCTCACCTGAAATGTGTTTGTTGTTACTTTAATTTGGGTAGCTTTGTAGAATTTTTATAGCCACATCTAAATGTGGAATGTCACATGAGACAACAAAATCGAAATGTCTTGCCCTCTTTTGACTCGAGTCTGATTCATAAACGCGAAGAAAATAATGCCAGGTGACGTCAACATCTATTTATGGGGTCGAATCAGATTTTTGGCTTGCATTGAATAAATATTAATAATGTCTGTATATTGGGAACGTAAAATAATACATAAATATAATATTATTTAAAGGTACCGGCAGTCCTTGACTTTCGTACATTCCAAATTTACACCTTTTACTTAACTTTCGTAAGCAAAATTCGGACTTTCGAACATATGTCTGTAATTTTTTTAAATTCCCACCATGTTTACCGTGCAACCCAACATTTAACTGTTTCATATGGCAGTATATGCGGACAATACAAATGTATACGATTAAGGGTAGTGCTGACTATAATCCAGGTGATTTTTTTTAGGAAGGCATTGGTATAGGCTCCTTCATCAAGAGGAGAAGAAAGCTGTAGTTCAGCCTTCATTACACATTCAGCAATGATATTGCACGAAATATCATCGAAATTCGGTATGTCTTTTGTCTGTTATGAATAACATGCAAAATATTCGTGATCCCGAGATATGATGAGTACGATACGAGATACCATTCAAAGAGAGCATTCCACCAAAAGAGAGATCTGCTTACAGCGGGAAACTTAAATATGGAAGTAAAGAAACAATTTGTAAGAACTTACATTTGGAGTATGCTCCTTAGGATTATGACTTGTTTGTAACCCCATGTTCCTGTGCTATGAATTGATGAACTTTTGTTCAAAACTAAATAAAAAGACATTATTTCTATTTTCTTTTCAAAAAAAGGTCACCCCCAACAAAAAAACACTTTTACCATATTAATGTATAAGGCGAAAAAATCATTTTGGAGAATTTTTTATTTAGATTACAAATTAAAATATGATGATGCAATTTTATAACACTTGTGTATTAACACACATCTGTGCAATGGCAAAGCGAAGGGGGGTCCGCACCAATCCCCACCACCAAAATACAAAACACAATACTTATCTTCATACAACATTGAAATTGATGGCAGTTGGCAAACAAAGAATTGAAAAATCATGAATTTACAAGAGAATTCTTTGACAAATGAAGTCATTTTGAACATAAAAAGTGTTAAAAGTAGTTTAAAACCCTCTGCTTAGAACCCCATTTTTCACAAATTGTCGGAGATTAATGTACAAGTTTTGAGTAGTGAGGTCTTTTTTTCTGGTAAAAGAATAAATGACAAAAGAGCTCGGAAATTCCACCTGACATTACTTAAATTACGTACAGTGGAACCTCGTTAAAGCGAGTACGGGCTATAGCAAGACTCCCGCTATTACGAGAGATAGCTGATGCGCCTTCGATTGACCCTATAATAAGCATGTTAAAAAATTCGTTTTAACGAGGCCCTGTTGGTGGCTATATTGGCTAATATTTGCCCCACCTCCGGTAAAGCGACAATTCGCTATAGCGAGTGAATATTGGTGCACCGTGGTGTCTCGTTTTATCGAGGTTGCACTGTATTTTCTGAAACTTGACTTTAGGAAATCTTCCAGTTTCTTCAATAAACTGAAAACCCGAGTAAAATTAAATAGAAATTCCATATCATCACGTCATCCTGCTGATTCAGTTATCTCTTTTTTACTATTGTTGGATTTAATTTTTAGCTGTTCATAATTATTTACAAGTTCCGGAGTAAATGGATATTCAACTTTGGGAGATGTCCATTACTGAGCGAAGAACTCGATCAAGAACATGGTACGGACAGGCAATGAATTGTAGCTTTTCTAGCTTCTTTCTATCAAACTCTGAATAACTAATGGCAACTCCATTCTTTCTTCCAGTATTCACATTTGTAGTGTCAGCAACAATCATCTTTACACTTTTCCATAAATTTTTGCATTTGTCTCGATTGTAATTTCCATTATTTTTTTAGTTTAACAATTTTTCTAATTGTAGCATTTTGTTCATTTTCCGTTTTATTATAATGGCTTCTTTAATAGTGGACCTGTAAATACCCGATTTCGAAGGCATATCCACATTAATCCCATCTTGAAATAACTTTTTACAAACTGCTTATCCTTTACTGGTTGATAAATTTAAAAATTTTACTAATTTTGTTGCAGTTTTGGTTTGCTGTACTTCTTATATGTGCTTGTGGATCCTTCTTCTTCAGACTCTTTATATTCACTCTCAGTCTGGTACACAAGCTGGCATTATTGTTGCACTTGCTATTTAGGAAGTAGATGCCAAAGGCATTTTTCTTCTTTTGGATGGATGGATAGATTCATTACTTGCTGCCTTTTCAGCTACTTCTCCTTTACTCTCAATCTGTGGATGATATAACTTTCTAACCTCACTGCACAGCCGTTCACCATTATCTTTTGTTATGTCAAATACTTCACTCAAAGAATAGTATTTTCCTCGCTTTATATATTCATCATAATTTTTAGCTCATGTTCTAGTTTTGATTGTACTACTTGATTTGATAAAGTTAGGAAATTTAATTTCTTTTGCTTCTAACTTGTAACTTCTTCCATAATTTCTTTTACTTGCTCCTTCCTTCCTTTGATAGATGTTCCAAGTTTTAGATAAGGCCATTGATAAGGCCAAAAACTTGGATTTTCAGTGGTACCCTGCTGTTCTTTTCCATTGACTGTTATTCTAGTGGGACAGTTCTTCTTTTTCCTATGTGAGTCTTGCAATTGAGTGAGATTCTTCTCCCAGATCTTCTTGTTCCTTTCAATAGAAGTTGCACTTACCTTATGAGACATTATGATTTCAAATTGCAGTTGGAGACTTGGGACAACTCAATAAGAAATTAAGAATAAGAATATCACAAACGTATTCAGTTATACAGTTAAAAATTGAAAACAAAAGAATGTTCTAGAACTTTCTGGACACTTCTATTAAGTAATATAAAATACAATACTGTCCTAGATGACTTCCGAGAGTCTTACAAACATCCAGACTACTCTATAGAGTTGCATCATAGAGATTGAGATCTTTTTAGAATGTTTGACAAGACTAGAAAGAACAGGGATGTACCCTTATATGACTGAAATTCTAATTAGAAATTTCTTGTTGGGGGTGACTTTTTTATAAAATAGAACAAAACTAAGACTTCTGACATTATTTTTGGGCAAAAGTTCATCCTTTTTGTGACACAGGAAATCAAATTTTGTACAAAAAGTCATAACCCTAAATTGCTCCTATATGGAAGTGAGGCATGGACAATTACAGCAGCACTGAGGCCTTCAAAATGTGGAGCCATAGAAGAAGAATGTTCTAGAACTTTCTGGACACTTCTATTAAGTAATATAAAATGCAATACTGTCCTAGATGACTTCCGAGAGTCTCACAAACATCCAGACTACTCTATAGAGTTGCATCATACAGATTGAGATCTTTTTAGAATGTTTGACAAGACTCTAGAAAGAACAGGGATGTACCCTTATATGACTGAAATTCTAATTAGCAATTTCTTGTTGGGGGTGACTTTTTTATAAAATGGAACAAAACTAAGACTTCTGACGTTATTTTTTGGCAAAAGTTCATCCTTTTTGTGACACAGGAAATCAAATTTTGTGCAAAAAGTCATAACCCTAAATTGCTCCTATATGGAAGTGAGGCATGGACAATTACAGCAGCACTGAGGCCTTCAAAATGTGGAGCCATAGAAGAATGATAACAGTCAAATGGATAGACCAAGTTAGTAATGAGGAAGCTCTTAAGAAGAGTAGTGTTGAGATCATGTGCCAATCAGTGACATTTAGTATATATTTTACTTGGGGGTACAATGGTTTTCTCAACTTTCACATTGGTTTTGTTTCTGTATTCTCCACAGAAAAACAGAGTAATGGCTGTTCAAACTGGAAGAAAAAGGACACAGTCCCAAATTCTCCATATGAACACAGGCAAAGGTCAGCGGAAGAAGCAGGGCCGTGATGAGGAAAATAATGAAATTTCACGTTTGAGAATTCAGGAAGGCGAAGAGAGGATAGCAGAGTTGAAGAAAGAGAGGGAGGAGTACAAAGCACAGTTCCTTCAACTTTCGTCTAATTTGGCAGAGATCGTCAAGGTAAACCTTGAGATGCACAAGATGCTGGCAGAAAACCATGGATCAGTGAGTCGTGGCTCAGCACAGACTAATGGTGAGCAATGCTTTGATTTTAAGTATAGATTTGGACGTTATCATGTAATTTCCTCTTATTTCGAATTTATTGTGATACAGGCGGTCCTCGACTTTCGTACAATTCGCACTTACGTACGTTCAAAATTGACACCTTTTACATGACTTCCGTACGCTAAATTCCGACTTTCGGACGTTGGTCTGTATTTTTTAAATTCCCGCTATGCTTACCGCGCATCCCAACTTTCAATTTTTTCAAATGGCAGTATATGCGAACGATGCGAATAATACGAACGTATACAATGAAGGGCATTGTTGGTAGTTGACTCTAATCTAAATTATTTATTTGGGAGAGAGACTGCCTGCTATAGGCTCCTTCATCAAGAGAAGAAGAAAGCCTTCATTGGAGAGATTTTTCAATAATGTTGACTAGACATCATCAAATAGCTTTCAATAAAACTAGTAAGTTCTTCTTTCGAATTGTGTTTTTTTCGTTTGAGTGCTGTATAATTCAAGTACAACTTCAGCAACGATATTGCACGAAATATCGCCCGAATTCCGTTTGTCTTTTGTCTCTTTTCAATAACATGCGAAATATACGCGATCACGAATGTCACCTGCCGATTGTCGAATTTTGGTGTGAAAATTAAAAGGTATCCAGAGTGCGGGTTCAACAATTACATTTTGTTATGCTTCTTGTCTTTTTATTTTTAGTGGACGTAATAAGTAGAACGTAACTTAAACGGCAAGAGGAAGTTTCACTCGATAGCCAACGGAGTTCTTGTTTTTTTTCTTTTACTTACAGTTTCTGCGTATTTTCAAAAGAAATTATATGATTTGAGGAATATTAATTAACATACTATTAAAATTTAGTGAATTGAAATAAAATCCGTGAAAAAAAGGTTTTAGTGCGTACATTCCGCTCTTTTGGAACATAACCCCTAATTAGTATGGAAGTCAATGGTTCAACTTTCGTACAAGTTTTCGGGAACGCATTGTGTACGAAAGTCGAGGACCGCCTGTACTTCAGTGTATTTGCTATGTTGGTAGAGTATTCTATTGTTGCAATTTTTATGCTATTCTTTCACAAATGGTGACGGGACTGCTTATGGATACTGCTTATGGCCAAATTTATTTTGATGTATCTTTAGCTGCTGTAGAAGGCACTGAAGGTAATAAGGGATGGATGGTGGCTGTTGAAATGAAATATATATTTTTATGATAAGCGCAAGGCCGTGATGGGATTCTTATAATTTTAGGTTCGTGTGTTGTGCTGCCTACAGGCAACATTTCTAACGTCATCAGCATTTCTGGTGAGTAAAAATATCTGAAGTTGCTGTTATAATATCTTCACTTATTTCGTATAATTTATGTGCCCACTCTCTACCGTCACAGGTGCAGCACTTCAGGGGAAAGAAGTACCAATGGAAGTGCTATCATTACCATTTAATGATGATGACGGTAAGGAATGTTTAATAGTGGAGAAGAATTTGTTGCAATGGTGGGTGCAAAGGTATGTACTGATTTGCATGAAATGTTTTTTTCATTCCAGAATTTGATTTGGCAGAGCCAAGAGTGGAAATCATTGAAAATGCTGAGCGTATTCATGGTGAGTCGCATTAAATATTATTGATTGGGTGTATTTATAGATTTCTTGTAATATTTCTGCATTTAATCGAAGATAATAATAACTGCCTCCAATTTTATTTTTTCCTTCTTTCTCTTTAGGTTGTGTTGCTAATAACGCATCAAAGGAACCGGAGGTGGGCTCCCTCAGCGATGACAAGACTGAAGTAAGCGTAAATCTCTATTGCCGCTTCGAAGATCACAATTAAATCTATCATGCTACAATTATTAATCATGCCTTTCAGATTTACATGGGTCACAACGTCTGGCTCAGCACGGAGCGGTGGAATGGCGTCCGCAGTAACACGGACGATTCTAAATTTGTTAAGGACTTAGCATTTGCCATTTATGGACAAAAGTTGGAGAATATGAGTGTCACTGGAAGGAAGTGTCCGTGGAAGGATATTCCTCCCAAAGAAGCAATGAATCCTTCGAAGCTTGCTGTGATAAAAGGTATGCGTTTGTACGCCATTTTAGTGGCAGCCGAATCTTTGCATAAATAGGTGTAATAGTACCCATGATAAAAAGAAGAACACAATGGTAATTTCCACACTTTTAATGTCACAACTCATCAACCGACCATGGTTTCAACACGTAAGTGTCATTTTCAAGGTGAAAAACCCAGTACTCTCTCAGTATATATACCCAGGCCAAGGTAGGAGGTGGGGGCATATGGAATTAGGTGTGGGGGAGTGGGAGGGGAAACGGTTTTGGTGAACAAGTGAGCGAAGGACGAGAACACATCGAGTGGGTCTGAGTGAAGGTCAGGGTTTTGACGTCATGGGGATATATTTTAAGAAAGGAGAGTCGGTACAAAATAAAACATCATTACAAAGTCCATCCGGGCTATTGGCAATTTAGAATTTTTCCATAAAATCTAGTTTTAGCCCTTTGTCAATACAATGTAAAATATGTATGTCAAAATTGCTAAAATGGTTAACAGAGGCATTAATGATTAGCGAAACAAGATTTCCCGTCATTGTATACAAAACTTCTTCTATGTTCCTTCACTCTGTCTTTGAACCTTCTTTCAGTCTGACCAACATAACAAATTCCACAACCGTCACATTTTAATTTGTACACTCCAGTTCTGTCCATTCGATCGTATTTGTCCTGAGAATTAAATAAAATCTTGTAAAATTTTGTACGTAATAGTACGGTGCGTGTGTAATGTAAAAGGTTATGTCCTTGCTTTAGAGAGAGTTTGGTTATGGAGGTAGTGTTAGTCTTCTTGGTTAGGGGCTGCATTAGAGTGCTCAAGAGGCCTGTGTTAGCTCATGGGCTGTTGGGATTGCTCTTGATGCCCAAACAATAGCACTGGAATCACTGGACCTGAACTGCAGATTGGACAGAGATGACTTGTTAACAATTGGGTGGTCTCCTATTATTTTTCAATTGCCTAAATCGAAAGATTATTACTCATGGAGTATGCATTTTACGCTTTATTTTTTTTAAATGACGATATCTATTTTTTGCGATTAAATGAAAAGTGAAAATTTTCAAGCACCCGAAAACGCAACGGCTGAGTATGGATGCTGGGAAAAGCCTGTGTGACGTCATTCTGGTTCCCGCTGACACCGCGTGAGGTGATCTTGGGGTGAGGATATGTGTGCCGCTGTGATGCAGGCTGCTAGCAGGTAGCGCTTGGCTTAAATAAGGACTATTAATACCCCTTTAAACGAAGAAAACTTTCCAACCATAGGCAGTTTTAATAGGTGATTATTAAGACATGTTTCCCTGAGCTCTGTGCCTCATGCATGCATTGGTAACCTCAGACGATATATAACTCCTATCCTCTCGTGTAGAAACTAGGTCCCTGTGACGTCACGTGGAGTGGCATCCCATGGGCGCCAATCTGGCCTTTTTCAAATGAGGATAAAATTTGACCCTTGCCATTCGTCTAAACCGGTATTTCAAAAACCAAATAATTTGTGTATTATGAATACACTAATGGTGACTAACGAATCGCAATCAATGCCTTCCGTTTTCTTTGATGAAGGAAACTACCCTATTGGGTGGTCTCCTATTATTTTTCAATTGCCTAAATCGAAAGATTATTACTCATGGAGTATGCATTTTACGCTTTATATTTTTTAAATGACGATATCTATTTTTTGCGATTATGTGAAAAGTGAAAATTTTCAAGCACCCGAAAACGCAACGGCTGGGTATGGATGCTGGGAAAAGCCTGTGTGACGTCATTCTGGTTCCCGCTGACACCGCGTGAGGTGATCTTGGGGTGAGGATATGTGTGCCGCTGTGATGCAGGCTGCTAGCAGGTAGCGCTTGGCTTAAATAAGGACTATTAATACCCCTTTAAACGAAGGAAACTTTCTGACCATAGGCAGTTTTAATAGCTGATTATTAAGAGAGATTCCCTGAGCTCTGTGCCTCATGCAATCATTGGTAATCTCAGACGATTATGAACTCCTATATACTCACATAGAAACTAGGTCCCTGTGACGTCACACGGAGTGGCATCGCATGGGCGCCAATCAGGCCTTTTTCAAGTGAGGTTATAATTTACCGTTGCCATTCGTCTAAACCGGTATTTCTAAAACCAAATAATTTGTATATTATTAATACACTTGTGGTGGGCAACGTATCGCAATCAATGCCTTTCGTTTTCTTTGATGAAGGAAACTACTCTATTTCAGGAGTTCCCAGGGTAGCTTTTTTTACTCATTGGAGTTCAATTTTATTTTCACATAGTGTGGATGTGTACTCTGTACTCTTGGTTTACAAAATGTTAATTTCAATCAGCCTCTTACATATCCAGCCTCTCGCACTTCCTCTAGCTCACATAATATCGAGCCATGTACATTGCCGTGAAATAAAATGATGAATCTGAAATGAGAATTTAAGTTAGCAAACTACAGCACCTCTCGATTATCCGAGCCAATGATGGGGAGAAATGGCACGAATAATCGGAAACACACGGATAATCCAAACTTTAACTTTTATTTTTTTTAAATGTTCATAATTAAGGTAAATCGAACAATTTATTATTATATACGCACATTTTCTGTTAGTTTAGATTGCTTTTCGGGTTCACTAAGAGCTTTCTTCACGAGACCGCGATCTTTTTAGCGATGATAACATGATTGTACTCATCTTCCTACTGGTCCATATAAGATCTGGAAGTATTACGCTTGGGAAAAGGAACACGGAGCTTCCGTGAATGCAGCTAGCACACGATGGCATCCGTTTTACGAAGGGGATTCTAACGGAAGTAATAAGCCCAGTGTATCCTAACATTAAAATGCAGTCATTCTGGTGATTTTGCGTCCCATTTTATTTTTTATAAATATCGCGGAAAATATTGAGCGGGAGTGAAAGTCATGCACGGATAATCCACAACACGGGTATACAACAGCCGGATAATTGGGAGTCTGCTGTATTATAATTCCAAAACAATGAATTTGTTTCTAACTGTGTGATCATACATCAGTATAATTTCGTGCATAATGGCATCAATTGAACTTCAAATTATTAACTGTTATATTTAATTTATTTTCAGACTTCTATTTAAGAAAGGTGCAGAAGGATAATAACATGTTCTCTCTGCTCTGCAAGAGGAAAGATGGAAATTTAATGGTTGATGAAAAGAAAGTGAACAGAAATATATGTCAATGGATTGGAGAAAAAAGTGCCAACCTAGCCAAGAGGAAGAAGGCAGTGTAGCTTATGGAGAAATAAATTTTTGAAAGTTATCATTTTTTTATTTCCTCTTGCCTGACTGGTCTTGTAATCCACAGGTTTAATGTACGACTGGTTGATGTACAACAACCTGGAGATTTGGCCGAAATTATTTTTTTATTTCTAAAATTTATTCTTGCAAATTACATGACGATCACATACATTTTTTGTCGATGTGCTTTTATCACAACTTTCTTCTTTATTGTTTTTTGTAGCTTTATATTTTTTATTTTTCTGACCTACTAGATTAACTTGTTTATCCATTATGAATCTACCTGTAAATTTATACGTGTACGATGTGCGTGTAAATTTATAGGCAAACCTCTTTGTAGTGTACCTCCTTATCTCATAAAGCCTCCACTTATCATACCAAGGAGACACACCCTACATGGCGTAACTACCTCCGCAAATTGTACCGAGACAACTAGAGACCATTAATGCAGCCACAATTACGTACATGGAATGACATTCTGTACAATTAACGTTTCACACTTGGCGGTGAATTCTTCTCGGGTTTCCATCCGGGTGAGCTCCATTTCCATCGCTGCCGACGTTTCGATAGAATCCTTTTCTATCGTCATCAGGGCCGATGATGCCAGTAGGAAAGTGCCAGGTTTATATATCCTCGGTCGTTATGTTGGGTCGTTCTGATTGGCGGAGAAAGAGTACAGGTTTTACTGTCCTGACATTTTTTTAAGCTTTGTAGAATTTCAATCAATTTTCCAGGCTTAATAGCTATTAAGTTAGAAAATACAAGATAATAAGGCTACAAGTCTGGATTATTGCTATTTTTAATGCTAAAATTTTCTTCAAAAATTGCTGTAGTGTAACTTTTTTGTGGGTTTTAGTGTAACTTCAATAATCTTTCTTGAAAATCACCTCCAATATTCTTCCCTGATCCATTTTCCCTCTCAATCTTTCAAAAGGATCATTTAGCTCTTTTTCCCATGCCTCCTTTTTCCTTTTTTGGCCACACCAGCAATGCTGGCAGTGATCAGGTGGCGGCATTATGAACTATTGTCATCATGGTAATGCATATTCAGATGATGACCTAAGTGATGATATTGGTTGTGTAAACAGTGCATCGGTACTTAAAAAACATGACCTCTTGTTGAGTTTAGACAGACTTTTTGGAGATCGAATTTGTTTTCCCATAGTTCATATTTGTAAACTTTGCTTGGATTGTTAGAATAATTATCAGTAGATATGATGTGATATGATGGTAAAGAGAATTATATCGAAGGTATAGTTACCTATTGCATGAATATATCGTTAAAATGTGGGCTAAAATAATTCAAGGCTTTTTCTCTGTCAAATAAAATGGGAAAATGTTGAATGAGAGTGTTTAAGGAATTTTTATTTTGTAGAAAAAAAAATCTGAGGAAATTTCCTAATTTGGATGTACTGTGGCTTTAGAAATCATAGTTTTAGTAACTTTTCTGTTAAAACAGTTGTAATTTTCCTGTTCATTCATGATGTATGTGTTGATGTTAACTTTCAGCCTACTTTTACCACAAATGGATACCTAAATGAGAATTGGACAGTGGCCTGTGTGTCTACGAAGGAGGAAGTAGGTGAGTGCTCTTGAAGGTTTGCATAAGACTCTTTTACATCGATAGCTGGTGAGAACTTATTGAGAAGGATGAAACATCTTAATTAGCCATCCATCTGTACTTTCTTCAGTTTATGTGCCAGTTGAAAAGAGGAAGGATTTATCAAGACTTACTCTTGTGTAGTTGTCTATTGGTTTTCTAATGATCTTCTGATGAAAAAGAATTTCCTTCTGCTGGTTTTTGGACTATTTTCTCCAATTGTTTGAAAATCTTTCTTTATTTTTCAGGAAAATTAAGTAATTTTGGGAGTCAAAGATTCATATTTTTTATTTTATTTTAGCCAACATTTTACATTCTAGACTGATTTATAGAAAGAAAGTAACGCTATTGTTATAGTTATTTGCAAGGTTAACCCTTAGAGTGCGGGGACATTTTAATGTATACGTTTTGTATGCTGACTGTCGCATTTACCTAAAATTTTGATAGTTACCTGTAAATCCTACACTTTTATAGTTTCCGTAAGGATTGCAAAAGCCTGTGTGACACTTTCCAATTTTTTGGCCAATGAATTGGCCTGCAATATTGTAAAAAATATTGGGCGTGACGTACCGTACAACACGTATCAATATTTACGCCAATATAGGCCATAACAGTGTTCAAACGTTCCCCTAGCGAACGCCATTGTATTTCGATGATTTTACGTTGTATAAGCATTTGTGTGATTTGTATGCTTCAATCAACAGTGCAATAACTTCCTTCATCCACATTTTCAGAATATTCAAGCGAATTCTCAGAGCAAAACCAATATTTTCTCTATTGGGAACAAAAATTGCAATTACAAACACCTTTTTTTCACTTGCATAACTATAAATCAATTGAAGCTACTACCTTCCCATCAAGCAAACCAATTTCTCTAGCTACCACTTGGCTTTTAACAATAAGGTCAACAAGTTCATGTCTGTCTTTGATGTTTAAAATGTATAATTCTTTTACAGGGCTACCAGCTCTTGACCAAGTGCCTCTGCGAACAACATCAACTTCATATGTGCTGGCCGAAAGGAATATAAAGATCGATCCAGGTGATTACTTTATTGTTCCCTCTGCCTCAGAGAGACTCATGGAATCCAAGAGCGAAGTATCCAGTTTAGGGGAAGGAGGGAATGTGACCGATGGAGAGCTGGAAAAATGTGTTGCCCTGAACGGTAATAAGTAGAGATACGTGAAAATCACACTTTGGTTTTCATTTTATCGCACTTTCAATAACTGTTTATCGCATTTTGTAGCATCTATTTTTTTTATTTTCATAATGGGTAGATGACGATAAGATGTAGTGAAACACAGTTACATGACAAAATACAGACAGATTTTAAATAATCATGTTGTAGAACAATAATAAATTAAGGAATATAAGACATAGTGGCGGAGGTGTAGCTTGCCCCCGCCCACTTGTAGTTCGCGGCCACCTAGAGTCCCAGCCAACTAGCAGCTGGCCAATCGCTTACATGCTTTAAGCAGTGAGTGTAAGCGGAGCATTTAAACTGCACTCGGCACAAAATTTACGAATTTTGCCGTCGAACAGGCAAATTTGTGTAAAAATATCATAAAAGTCCAGTCATCGCATCTATGTCACATTTATTTGCGCACATCGCATCTATATCGCATTTATCACATTTGCGATTTTCACGCATCTCTAGTAATAGGATAACATTTTGCTCAATTCATAACGATGACCAATGTTGTTCGAAAATCATTCCAGAATCTGACATCAGTGGAGATGGAGGCGCAATGACTGTTGCTGCTGGTGGAGGTGATGCACTACACATCACAGATAGCCTTAGGACCGCCGGAGTCAGTGAAAATGGAATAAGGGGCACAGAGGCAGTCGTGGGAGGCGAAGAAGAGAAGAGTTTTTGCTTGAAAGAAAACCCTGGGAACAGTTGCGGTTTTAATGGAAATTTATATCATTGCTTCAACTGCAGAGATGTGTTCAACACCAAAAATGATCTCGTCAAACACATGGGAATCTGTTTATGTGGCAGCGATTTGGATGTTGGTGCGGGATCGTCCAAGGGACAAGATAAGCCTCTCAAAAACGTTGCGTCTAGTGAGGAAAGAGACCGTTCATGTGAGCCCACCACCTCCAAGACTCTAAAAGGACAGAAGAGGAAGAGAAATGGGCTGAGGGAGAAAGGAAATGGTCCTCTTCTAAAGGGACAAGGTGACTCTGTCAAAACCGCTGTATCAATCGAAGAAAGTAGTGTTCCTTGTGAGCCCAACACGTGCGAGATTGCTGAGGGGTTGAGGAGGAAAGGAAAAGGGGTGATGCAGAAAGGAAATGTGCATCATAAGGGAGGAATATTTGGAGGAATGGGGGAGAAGAAAAGTGTGAGTAGAAGTTCCCTTGAAGGTGGAAAACCACGTGCACCCTCGAGGTCCTCCTCTGGTGTTGGAAAAGGGCGCAATCTCGTGGGTGCGAGCGGAGGAGAGATGCTTCATTCGTGCAGTGTGTGCTGCAAGGTTTTTACGCAGGGCAGCATCCTCGAGAAGCACATGCGTACCCACTCGGAAGATAGACCTTATTCGTGCAGTGAATGCGACAAGTCCTTCTCTCAGAGGTCAATCCTCACCAATCATATGCGTAAGCATGCCGTGGAGAAACCTTTTTCATGCAGTGATTGCGCAAAGGCCTTCTCCTCAAAGGGCAACCTCGTCATGCATTTGCGAACCCACTCGGGAGAGAAACCCTATGCTTGTAGCGTTTGCGGCAAGTCTTTCAACGCGAGCAACAACCTCACCAAACACATGCGCACGCACGAGGGGAAGAATCCTCACACGTGCGGAGAATGCTCAAAATCCTTTCCCACCGCGAGCCGGTTCATCGCGCACGTCCGTTCGCATTCGAGAGAGAAGTGTTTCGACTGCGGCATCTGCGGCAAGTTCTTCACTCGCAGCCACACGCTCAACTGTCACTTACGAACCCACACGGGAGAAAAACCGTATTCGTGCGACGATTGCGCAAAGTCTTTCGCCACGAAGACCAACCTCACGAGACACGTGCTCACGCACAGCGGAGAGAGGCCTTTTTCGTGCGGCGATTGCGAAAAGTCTTTTGCCTTGAGGGGCAACCTCGTCATACACTTGCGTAGCCACACGGGAGAAAAACCCTACTCTTGTAGAATTTGCGGCAAGTCCTTCAACGCGAGCAACAACCTCACCAAACACATGCGTACCCACACGTAAGGGAAACTATTTTCACGGATTGTATGCCACAAGTGCTCCACTCGCAGTTGCCCATACTTGTCTAAAAGAGAACAAAAGGAAGTGAAAGTTGAGCAAATATTTTCATCTTTGCAGGGGTGCAAAAAGGTTCAACTTTGCAAATAATTGTAGCAACAGCGCACCTTTCTTTCTATAAACCAGTCTGTAATGTGCAATGTTGGCTGAAATAGAATAAAATATGAATCTTTGACTCCCAAAATTACTAAGTTTTAAAGAACCATAAAGAAAACTTCTGAAACCGTTGGAGAAAATAGTCCAAAAACCAGTGGAAGAAAATTCTTTTTCATCAGAAGATACCGTATTTCTCTAAATGTAGTCCCCCTCTGAATATAGTCCCCCCCCCTAATTTTGAGGCTTAAGTTTCAGGAAAAGTTGGAAAAATTCGTTTGAACATAGTCCCCCCTTTACTTTTACCACAGGCATTTTTGGAAAAAAAGAGGGGACTATTCTGACAAACACGGCAATTAGAAAACCAATAGACAACTACACTAGTCTTGATAAATCTTCCCCCTTTACAAGAGGCATATAAACTGAAGAAAGTACAGATGGATGGCTAATTGAGGTGTTTCGTCCTTCTCATAAAGTTCACACCAGCCATCAATATAAAAGTCTTATGCAAACCTTCGAGAACACTCACCCACTTCCTCCTCTGTAGAAACACGGGCTTTTGTCCAATTCTCATTCAGATCTCCATTTGTGGTAAAAGTAGGCTGATAGCTAACATCAACACGTACATCACGAATGAACAGGGAAATTACAACTGTTGGAGCAGAAAATTTAATTAAACTGATTTCTAAAGCTGTATTACATCCAAATTAGGAAAATTCCTCAGATTTGTTTAACAAAATATAAATTCCCTGAGCACTCTCATTCAACATTTTTCCATGTTGTTTGTAACGATATATTCATGCGATAACCATTCCGTTGATATGATTCTTTTTACCATATATCATCCACTAATAGTTAATTATTCTAACAATCCATGCAGAGTGTAAAAATATGAATCATGCCGACACTAATACGATCTCCCAATGGAAAATTCAGCAATGCACAGAGAAGGAAAGGGCACTCAAATTATTATAAGCTTAAAACAGGTTATAATTTCCAAGCACAAAATGAAAATCAAAATTTTGGATCAGTGTCATCTTTTTGGAAAATAACGCATGTGGATTTCAAAACCACATTACAATCAAATTTGGAAATTTCCTCGGAATGTTTTTGTGCAAAAGAAACTCTTTCAACACGTTCATGCGTGCAGTCTTTCACTCATATTTATACCCTCAACTGACACACGCTAACGCATGCAGGAGAGAAAACTTATTCTGGCAATGAATGTGAACACCTTCTCTCCATAAAGAGCTACAAAAACAAGAGATAAACCTTAATTTCGTGGCATTCCCTGCAAGTTTTTCACGCAGACTTCTTTTCTAAAGAGGCGCATGCAAACATACACTGTTTAATCTTGATTTTGTCTAACCTATTGCAGTTAATTTGTCTTCATACTATTTAATAACGGTTTCCGGGAGACAATTTTGGTTTAAATGCACGAAATTGTGTCCTTTTGTTTAAAACAGTATACATATTGGGCTCCCACACACAGCTGAAAACCTTAAAATCGTGAATTTAGTCTACCGTGAAAATACCCGGACGTATCAATGAATTTCATCATGAAACCTTTTGGAAAAACTCTCAAACTTGATTGTAGTATGACAATCGACAGGTCAAGGGAAAGGTCGACGTTTCGATCATGTCTTAAGGCCGAGGCACGTGCAGACACTCCACGCATTTATGCGCGCATGTATTCGAACCGCAATTATTGGTCCGTGCGCCATGACGACACACTTAACTTAAGCCTGTGATTGCAAGACCCCTAATCATGGGAATTTTATAATTTAGTCAAAGTGGGAAGCCGGAATTGTTGTGAATGATAGATGTGACTTGTGTAATTGAATGTCCAAATAAATTTATCTTGACATTCATTATCAAGAGAAAAATAAATTATTCAAATTTCTCTTATTTTAAGTTTTTCGCTCAGTCCTTTTCTAAAGAGGCACATGCAGACGATCACAGTTTATTCTTTTTTGTCTTATCTATTGGAGTTAATTGGTCTTCGTACTATTTATTAGTGATTTCCAGGAGAAAATTTTGGTTTAAATGGACCAAATTGTGTCCTTTTGTTGTAAACAATGTAATTGTTGTGAATGATAGCTGTGACTTATGTAATGTGAATATAAATTAATTTTGCTATATATTTCCTAGGGTAAAATAAATTATTCTAATTTTTCTAATTGCAATTTTTTTACTAATGGAAAACCATTGAAATTTGAAAGTGGAAGCCATCTTACTAACGCATTCTTGAACCCTTTCGCTGCTGTTCAATCTCGGAAAACCTACTCCTCACATGCGGCGAAAATGTTAAAATGCCTTTCGTGTGACCATGGAGCAGGTACTTCCAGGATGGGTGTGTACACCCTCCGAAGGGTCGCTATAATCCGGGACCCTTTTCCTCGACGAGCTAACCCACTCTAGCTAGCCAACCGAGCTAACCCACCGTCTCATCGACTAGCCTACCAGCCGGGATCGAAAAGTGACCGCTCTGACTGCAATTTGAAAAACAATTAATCTATCCTATCATCAAACAATTATTGTTTTCATTGCACTCTTGCCAATCAAGCAATGAAAGTACATATTTGAACCGTATATCTGCAATGAAAGTTAACAATTTTGTTAACTTCGCTAAGAAAGTGGCTGCGGGCCACCGGAATATGGTCATTTTAGCAAAGTTAACAAAATCGTTATTTTTCATTGCCTGAAACACGATTCAAAAGACGTACTTGATCGCTTGATCGGAAGGAGTGCAATGAAAACAATCATTCTTCGATGATCGGATTAAGTGATTGATTTTCAAATTGCATTCAGAGTGGTCACTTTTCGGGAGGTAGGCTGCCTGCTCGTAGGGTCGATGAGACGGTCCTGCGTGGGTGAGCTGGTCGAGGATTCCGGGTCCCGGATTAGGGACCCTTGGAAGTGCTTCGGCAAAAGTGCTGACCGCATGGTAGGGAGGAAGAAATAGTACGTCCACAGCAGTGAAAGGGTTAAAACTTTCCAGTTAATAATTTTCTCTTTAAATGTCAATTTTATGATAATGTACAATTGACAAAAAAGTGATAACTTTATTGACCTTTTTAAATTGTTGCTGCACTAATATATATATAGTTTCATTATAGTTTTATTGTAGGTTAATCTTTGCATCTCTATTATCATGCAGTGATCTATGACAACAAGACACGATAGGTATCTATTGTTGATTCGTAAAGTTTGGATCCGAAATTAATTTATATTTTCAATAAAAACGAATGCCTATTGATGCACTTTCAATGAAATATATACGTGGGCATTTCGTTCACTTTTATATTAACTGCAATACCCTATGTGAGCGTCTGAGAATGGGGTTTATAATGAAAATACCTCTCCTACCTTCGTAAGTACTCTTGAGGGCATCAGACAGCAACGACGAAATAGAAAAAGCACATTGCTACTATATTTTAGAAGAATATAAATGGCATCACTTAACTCCTCTCACTCATTGACGTCGTTACCGGTGCACAAAACATCCCGTAAAATTAATGCTGAATTTACTTCACCATACTAACCAAACACCGTACGGGACTTCAAGATAGATTTTCATTATTACTATTATTATCGTCTTGTTGTTGTAAAACAAATCACAATTAACCAAGTCAGCCTAAAAAAACTTAGTCAGACATTGTTACCGCTTTAACCCTATTGGTGATATCCTTCTTCCTCGGATATTGTCTAGAAATGCGGACGGTATTTTCGTAAAATGTAGCAACTATGAAAAAAAATCAATACAAAGTTATTTTCTTACATATCCATAAGAAGTTTTTTAATCCATTACCGGCCGAGTAAAGAAATACTTGAAAATATATAATTTTTTCTTTTCAATTGACCTAATAAAATGCTAAATAAGGTAAATTGAAAATTTGGGCCTTCAAAAAAATTTGCTTATGGTAAAAAAAAAAAATGTTGCGTTTTCGCAACGTTGGCCGAATCCGGTATCTGTATGCAGTTATGCAACCCGCATTACAATACATTGCCGCCTCATAGGAATATGCTGTTTTTACTGTCGGATATAATCCTATACCTTTTTATGCCACGTATATGACCAATTTGGTCATATTGGATAAATAAAATCCTTAGATATTATGTTTCCAACGAGATGTTGTTGTTATTTGACCTAAATTCACTATAAAATAGACATGCTTTACGGTTTGAAAGAAATAAGTCAAAGCGAAAATTTTCTCAGAAGAGCATGTATTTCACATTTTTTCCTTGACTTTAATTTTATCATTGCAGATTGAATTACAAAAATTAATGGCTAATTATGAAATACTCAAGCATTTTGGGTGCAATGGAACATAAAATTTTGTACATTCAAACATGGTTTGGCTTTTACACTGTTTCGGCAACTACTGAATTTTTTTTAACTCTCTGGCCAAATTCGTCCCTTCATGCTTCACGAATCCGCGATGAATTATATGGCCTAACTTTTTCTGTGTTTATGGACGCGAATTGTATAGGGGTACGTCATCTACTGACTTATTCACTTCACTTTTTAGATGCGTCCCTGCTAGATACGATTTGGAGTCTACCAGTGAAATTTACTTCCGTTGCATAACCTGTACAATCTCCTGGCGTTAGTGCAAACGCTGTCCAGTAAGTTGATAAGCTAGGACCGTTTTTCCCCTGAATTCTAGTGCGGTAATTTTCATTTGCATTATCAAGTAGGTCCACACCTCCCATGTATTTACTATACTCCCCAATAACACGAATGGTATTTTCTTTTATTAACATAGAATATTATGTGAAATTGTATTTTCTTTTTTCTGCTGAAACTTTTCCCTGTGCCAAATGGAAGCGAAAAACTTGTATTGCTGTCTACTGGGACAATCTATTTATCATTCCATCGAACAATACTAAGACCTTGGGCTTTATCAAAAGTTTGTTTTCATGTTCCTCTCGGTTTACGTCGATGGTTTTATTATATTCTATCAGGCACTCCTCCTTTATACGTATTTACTCGTATTTTCACGGATAGCTCCATTGACAAATAATCCTTTTTCTTTCAAAACAATAAATAGTCTTCAATATGAAAAGAATTTATTGAAAAACATACGATGATTCGAGGGAACAGGGATAATCTTGAGAAATTCCAGAATAACACCTGCTTCCAAGCCTAAATTTCGATAGAAGTAATTTTCTATCGCCTGGTTGAACCCTAAAACCGTCTGAATAACATAAGCACCAAAGTTAAAAGCAAAATCTGAAAGGCTTGTTTTAAAAGAACATTTATGCACTGTAGTGGCCAAAGTAAGGTACCATTTGCTCATTATTTCAAAATTAATGCGCAAATATTCCGAATTGTAATAATTTTTCAAGTCGTCAAATTGAGGTCATAATTTACAAATCTGTCATTTTTGTCCAGACAGGAATTGTCTGAAAAGTGTAGATTATTTTTTATTAATCTAAATATGTTTTGGTTCAATCATTGCCGAACCATATCTACGCCTTATCGTCTTCATTCACCCAATATCCTGTTGTGGAAGTCGGTCATATCGCTGAATCGTGAAGTAAGGAAGGACTAATTCGGATTGAACGTACAAAGTTGTATGTTCCATTCCACCCGAAATGCTTTCATGTAATTCATAAATAATCATTATTTGTTGTCATTCAATCTGTTGTGATAAAATGTCAATTAAAAACTGGAAAATATGTTATCTTCTGTAAAAATATTCACTTTGACTCATTTATTTCAAGCCGCAATGCATCTCTATTTTATATTAGATTTAGGTAAAATAATGCAGCATCTCATTGGAAATATAATACCTAAGAATTTTAATTATCAAATATGACGATATCTGTCAAATACGAGGCATAAAAATGCGTAGGATTATATCTGACAGTAAAAACGGCATATTCCTACGAGACGGAAATATTTAGTAATGCGGGTTGCATGACTGCCTATAGATATCGGATTCGGCCAACGTTGCGAAAACGCAACATTATTTTCCGGATCTGATTTTCGCTTAATGTTGACTCCCTGACGAAATATAAGCTTTAATATCTGTTAATTGAAATTTCTACGTCCACATGGACGAATAAAAAACTTAATAAAGGGAATAGTTACTCTTAGGAAAAATTATTTATCTTGCTTAACAGGAGACTCGAAAATTGACACATTTTGAGTATTTTTATAAATATCGAAATACTTATTAAATGTCATTATAATCTCACTAAAAATCAGTTTAAACTTATTTTTATCGAAAAAAGCGAATTCTAAAAGAAAAAATTCAATTGAAACATTTTTTTTGCATTTCTCAATAATGTTGCGTTTTCGCAACGTTGGCCGTAAATGGGTTAAATTATTGAGGTTAAACTGTTAAATAATGAAAAATTTTTACATTTACTGAAATCAAAGTTTTTTATGCCCATACATGAGTGAGTTCACCTAGGTGGGGCAGCCGCTTAATTGGGGCAAAGTGCAGTCCCGATATATCCCAATCAACCGGAATCTACTGTCAAGCCGCCGAGAGATATCTGATGACAGTTAGTAGAGGTAGTGAGGAGTCTTTATCCCCTGACAGAATAGAAAATAACATGTCACACCTTTGTTTTGAGAAATTTGCAATAAAAAATATTTGACTGCGACTGCGGGCTATTCTACCCCCTTTCTCATCTGTCGCTCTTCTGTGATTGGCTAGAAGAGTGGGTGGGTTGCGAGCACGCCCAAGGTCAGCCGCCGTCAGTTCCGAAAAAGGGTGTAGAACATGAGGAGTCTTTATCCCCTGACTCAGAATAGAAAATAACATGTCACACCTTTGTTTTGAGATATTTGCAATAAAAAATATTTGTCAATTGTAATCATTTTATTATTACTCTTCAAATGACCAAAATTTCAGGTTTAAAAGACTAAATAGCAACTTTCAACCATCGCATACCTTATGAGAAGGTACTAGATGGCTTAAATATAGTTGAAAATGGAAGAAATTCTGTTTTTCCATTGATATTACCGTATCAAAATTTCGACTTGCCCCTGGTAACTATGGTTACCGCAAAGCCATCCCCTATTTTAAAATTGTATTGCCCTCCTAAACAATGTTCCGGAATAAATCATCCTAAATAAGTTTCATTGTGTTCATACAATACCTAATTCGCAAAAAGTTTCATTCATTTAGCAATGCCTAAGACTGGAGCGATTTTTGTCCAGCTTTTTTCGATTTCATCCCGCAGTGCTTCGTGAGGGAAGGACCCGAAGGAAGAATCCATGCGGACCATGGAAGAATCCCTTGTTTTGCTATTCGAAGAAAGAGCTTGTTTTATGATGGTTCAGGCTTGTTTCGGTTATTCATATTGGATAATAGGTTAGTTTCCTTCATCAAATAAAATGAAAGGCGTTGATTGCGATTCGCTACCCACCATTAGTGTATTCATAATATACAAATTATATGGATTTACAAATCCCAGTTTAGACGAATGGCAATCGTCAATTTTATCCTCATTTGAAAAGGGCCAGATTGGCGCCCATGCATTTCCACTCCACCTGACGTCACATGTACCTAGTTTCTATACGTGTAGGTAGGAGTTTTACATCGTCTGAGATTACCAATGCATGCATGAGGCACAGAGCTCAGGGAAACATGTCTTAATAATAGGGTGGTTTCCTATTATTTTTTTACCGTGCTGGCGTAGGAATCTTCACACCTCCTCTTTAGCTGTCATCGGGGAACTCTCGCCGGCCGGACTGTACTGTATTTTAAACTTCTCTGAACGGAGATCTTTTTTGGGGGTGAATTACCTGGGTATTTTCGTCCCTAAAATTGAGACCCAGCTCAACGGAGCAGCCGTCCCTTACCCCAGCTACTGGTCTAGACCCTCTAACCCTATCATAGCATGAATACACGGTCAACTTAATGCGTTACCAGTGTTTTTCTTTCAACCAAACTAAGCATTTGATTTTAAATAACTTACTCTTCTAAAAGAATTACTAATATTTTTTTAAGCGTTGAGAAATTTTAAGCCAATTGCTAGAATTAATAACAACAAAGTAAGATAAAGGTAAGATTTAGACTTTAAGTCCTGAAGTCGGGTATTTTTAACTCTTGAATTTCGTTTAAAAATTGCTCACGCACAGAAAAGAACTAAGGATTCATTTGAAAGTTAAAAAGTTTGGATTATGCAACAAAAAGGTTCTTTGCAAAAATCATTGGCAATATATAACAACTTCATAAAGGATTCCTGCAGCGAGAAGGATCATAAAGAGTGTGAGGGTCGTGCTTAATTGCTGATAAGCGGCCTAAGGTCTCACTATGCTGAGTAATAGGCCGGGCCTGATTGCATCCGACGATAGGATAGTTTCCTTCATCTAAGGAAACGAAAAGCATTGATTACGATTCATTACCCACCATTAATTTATTCATGATATACAAATTATTTGGTTTTAGAAATCCCAGTTCAGACGAATGTTAATGGTCAATTTTAACCTCATTTGAAAAAGACCAGATTGGCGCCAATGCGATGCCACTTCACGTGACGTCACAGGGACCTAGTTTCTACACGAGTAGAAAGAGTCAGAGGTTACCAATGCATGCATGAGGCACAGATAAACATCTCTTAATAATCGCCAATTAAAACTGCCTATGGTCCGAAAGTTTCTTCCGTATGATAGGGTATTAATAATCCTTATTTAAGCCAAGCGCTACTTGCTAGCAGGGTGTTCTGCTACCTGCTAGCAGCCTGCATCGTACAGGCGCTCATATCCTCGCCCTAAGTTCACCTCACACGGCAGCATCGGGAACCATAATGACGTCATGCGGGCTTTTCCGTGCATTCATTTTTCACTGTTCATTAAATCGCGAAAAATAATTATCGTCATTTAAAAATCTAAAAGCGTAAAATTCGTACTTCAGGAGTAATGATCTTTTGATTTAGTTAATAAAAAAGTAATAGGACACCACCCTATTCTTTCTTCATTAATATCACAATGCATTTATTTGAAATTAAAACATAAGGCAGTACGGAAAGGCCTCCTCTGTTTCAGTGATAGCATTTCGGTGCATGGATCGCCTGCCGAGGTGCGCTTCCCTCTCCTCGCTCTCTCTTCTGCAAAGCAGTGGCGGAGGATGGCGCGGATGCTGTGTCGTCACTGGCGGGAGAGGAGACTTCTTCTAGAAATTTTTAACCAATGGACACTGATTTGTGTCAGAAGGAAGACCTTCATTGTATGTTGTGGAGAATTGTACTTTGCTGCTTGAAGGTTGAAACAAATATAAACATACATCTACATAATACTCCGCAAGCCGCCTAAAAGGCGTGTGGCAGGGGGTGTTAGGACACAAGCCGTTTACGGGTAAAAAAAAATGAAGGGCTCTAGATTGGGATTAGAGTTTATTAAAGTCCTTTATGGTTCGGGGGAAAAACGACTTCCCATATCTATCCGTTCGGCAAAACATCTCTCTTAATTTATCGCTTCTATCGGACCTGGAAATATAGTGTGGCTCTAATATTATATTCTCTGTGTCGCTCTTGAAGATATCTATTCTCAATTGTTCAAACAATCTAATCCTAGCGCGCAGCCTCCGAGTCTCCAATGGCTCCCAACCTAATTCGCTTAACATCTTCGTAACACTCATATGTTTCTTTTGTCGTGCAGGGGCGCAGCTAGAAATTAAGACTTGAGGGGTGGGGGTTTAGGTGCAACTAATACCGGTGTGTGTGGGGGTATGGAATACCCATCAGGATAAGCGGTAGGTGCGAGATTAAAAAATTGCGGAATTTTAAGATAAATTGTTCAAAATGGTGAGTTTTACGGATTTCTGCGGGATATTTTATTAATCGTTACGCTTTTTTATTAGTAATATTAATCCAATTAAGTAAAATTTCTGGGAGCTCAGGGGGGGGGGGGGTTATCCCCCAAAACCCCCTCCCTACGCTACTGTTGCCGTGTCCTCTCGTTGACAGCTCAACAAGGCATTGGCGCAGCGAGGGGTGGTTTTTGGGGTTAAACCCCCCCCCCCCCCCCCCAGAGCTCCAAGAAATTTTTAAGTTTAATCCATTTTACTTAATTGGATTAATATTACTAATAAAATAGTGTAAGGATTAATAAAATATCCCGCAGAAAGCCGTAAAACTCACAATTTTGAACCATTATTCTGAAACATTTTCTGGAGGAGAGCACCCGCAACTTCTACTCACCCTAACGGGTATGCGATTCCCCAACCCCCCAAGGTGTAAGCTGCGCCTAAAACACCCCTAGACTTAATTATTAACTGCGCCCCTGCAACAAGGGATGACCCAGAGTAGAGATCTTGATTGATGTTGGGGCGCCCATGCGATTCCACTCCACGTGACGTCACAGGGACCTAGTTTCTATACGAGTAGATAGGAGTTTTACATAGTGTGAGATTACCAATGCCTGCATGAGGCACAGAGCTCAGGGAAACATCTCTTAATACTCAACTGTTTAAACTGCCTATGGTTGGAAAGATACCTTCATTTGATAAGATATAAATAATCCTTATTTAAGCCAAGCGCTACCTGATAGCAGGGTACTCTGCTACCTGCTAGCAGCCTGCGTCGTATCAGTGCTCAAAGCCTCACCCCAAGGTCACCTCACTTGCGGCAGTGCGAACCAGAACGACGTCACACGGAGTTTACACGGCTTTTATACTTAGCCGTCACGTATTCGCGCGCTTGAAAATGTTCACTTTTCATTTAATCGCGAAAAATAGATATCGTCATTTAAAAATCTAAATGCGTGAAATACGTACTCCAGGAGTAATAATCTTTCGATTTAGGCAATAAAAAATACTGGGAAACGACCCAATTCATTAACGATTTCCTAAATATATGTCATTTCTCTTCCGCGAGAATTTTAAAAATGTCTACATCGCTTTAAGATACATGATTATTTGTTATTATGGTAAATTTTCGCCTGTTTTTCATACTGCCAGCCTCAAAAATAAGCATAGTTTTATCATAAATATTGCAAATTTTATTATTTTTTCGTGAATCACCAACTAAAATTTTCACTTTCTTTGCATTTTTTAAGGAGTAGCTTTTTAAAATTGAAATGGATATTTTAATCCCTCTTTAATTATTACAATTGTTTCATAATTTAATACATGTTTATTAGGAGTTTTAATCTGTCGGATTCTTAAAATTTAATTTTTAAATTTATTCGTCTAACCGCTGAATTAGTTAATGTGAGCTCGCGATGAATGAATAAAATTTCAAAAACATATGAATGTGTTTTAGAGACTTAATAGTAATTACATTCACTATTAAATATAATTTTTCTAAGAATAGGTGTTTTTATATGCATTTTACTTTTGTTATTTAGTTGAAAAGCATAACATTTTTGCTTGCAAGGAAATTGTTTTCAAGAAAAATGTGTTTTCTTCGCTTCATAAATAGCACAATTTCTGTTTTATTTCATTTTATGATGTAATAATAGGTATTGCGCTTATTTTTAATATGAATACCAATATTAAAATGTACGTAGCATATTCAAATTGGCCGCGCGGCAATTATTTAAAAATTTGGGATGACCTCCTCTGGGCCAACTTTACGACTTCACCTTGGCACACATTCAGAGGCGTGAAAAAATTCGGGGTCCATCCGATACTCGAGGGCAAGTTACTTATTTTACACTGTTTACTGTCAATGTCATGGAATTTGTGATACTTCACTACGTTCGCATTAATACCGGCAGTACTTTCCGATGAAATTAATGAACACCTCCCTTTATTTCCTTTCAAGGGTTCCCTTTGTGATCATTTCATGTCGCGGTGATTTTCCAGCGATTACACCCAGAAAAGCCGTATTTGCAGTGCCGCCAATATTCTCCTGGTGAGACGTAAGGCAAATGTTTTATTTTTCTTTCCTCTGCATGTGGAACTGTGTACTAGCACTCGTTCATTACGCAGGTTTGCTTTGAAAATGAATACGTCATCGCACTTGCGTGTTACCTCATTTGTTTGGGGCACTAGAGTAAGAGATTACTACGACATAATGAACTATGAATGCATATCGACACTTGTTGATGTTCTTATCGGATGTAGGATATCTTTAATGGGAATCCGAAATCTTCCAGATGTGACAAGATGACAAGAAATTTTTACCTACTATCCGAGATTTCAGTTGCAGCTAGTGGGCGAAGTAAAAGTGTCAACGAAACACATTTGTATCCGCGTTACAAACATACAATTTGCTATAAAAACGAAATGATAACATTAACTAAAGCCTCATAAGCGAAATTAAGCAATCAGTGGAAATCGTACCTCTCTAATGCCATCCATTGGAAATGAGCAATACGGTGATGAAAATGATATTTCTCGATAACCTCTTCAGTTAAAGGTATGAATTTAATTGATATGCGTTGCAGGCCTTTCTCAAAGCAGCAGCAATTACTTGGCAGTTAGTAATAACCGTTTCAATGAAATATAGCAAATATCATCCAGCACTGCAATCCCTATGCAACTTTTCAAAGTTATAGCCAAATAACTTCTTTTTGGTGACGAAAATGAGGAAATATGGAAGGAATAGAGAAGTGGTATTACCGTGGTGTTACCTTATAAGATCGTAAATTGATTTACGGGAGGAAAGAATAGCTCAAATGTCATTCCTGAAAGTGAATGTGATAAGTGAAACCATGAATATTACAAAAGAGGGTCGTCAAAACGTCTCCAAATTAGAGGTCGAATATTGTTTTTAAACGGGTTTACAAAAGTCGCCACTCGCGTCGCTGATAGACAAAGTGATCTTAATTTCACCACGTAATTCGTTGTAACTAGGTGTTTTAACCGAAAATTAAGTACTTGACAATGTGATCTATGAAATTCCCATTATTTCAAAGATATGTTTCGCCATTACAAGCAGCGTACTCCAAAATATTTTAATAATGGATCGCATTGCTCTCGTCACCGCGTCGCGGAAATTTTTCAAAGCCTATTAAAATGCGATTGAATTGGCAGCAGAAATTAGCGAGGAATACTATTGATTGAGCTTCCTGTGTATAGTCTCCTTGGGTGAAACAAAAGAAATACGATTTTGTGAAGTGGTATGTCATGTTATGTGGGGGATGGTGAATTATTTGTTCACGTATATTTTGAAGTAATGGTAATGAGGCTTGGAAACGTATACAACGCCAGTTTTATCGGTTTAAATCTTGTGGGCAAACGCCAGAGTGTCTTATAGTTACTCGCGGCGATGTCGGAATATTGCGCAAGTTTAAGTTGCACTGTATAATGTAATCTCTAGTGCGAGTGACACAAATGTTCCATTCTCAAATCATAATCTCAGTGTATTAATGTACGGATATTGTATTAATATTACGGAGAATTTCTGTTTATTAATAAACCGGGATTATCAACGACTATTTGTAAATGCAACGAATTAAAGTGGAGTTCCATTGCTGGAAATTAACCCTGTTAAATGAAACACGCGAACGAAAAATCAAAGATTGCCATTTGTACTTTATGGTTAATGATGCCATTACATATGGTTTTCTATTGTATATACCACCAGAGCGATTATAGGACCAACTCTATTTGTGGTAACAAATTCCGGGCGAATGCTAATGACATTTGGTTAATGTGTTCGGTAAACTAGTTGTTCATTATCTCTGCATTCTTTATGGAAATACAAGCATCATGCAAACTTTGAATTATTAAACCTTTTCCGTTTTTGAAGTACATAGCAGGAGCCTAATATCAGTAACGTCATTTATTACCAATCTATGTATATTAAACTAATTGACCAATGTTAATGAAAAACAATGTCGCGTAGAGAGAGAGTGGTAAACTTGTTTCATTTAAAGATTTTGAAATGCTCGTATCCAGAGAACTAACCGTTGAAAGCGATGAACGTGAGTTGTTATTACACGGACAACATTGAACGATAGTGACGCATATTAGTATGGAATTCCTGCATTGAAACCAGTTCTTAAGTACTGAGAAAAGCTTTGAAATATGCAGTAATATGCAATGAATATTTAATTGTTCGTACCAGTATTTTACAGAATGGCTCGGTGATTGGTTGATTTTATTTTGCTCTCTGTCCTAATGAAAAAAATGTAATGGTAAAATAATTTGTTAAGTCATTTGAAGATGTATTTATATTAGAATCAATTGCTTAAATGTGAACCATGTCACTTTTGGAATCATATCTATTTTATAAGAACAAGCTATGCCTTGACTCTCAAAACTTTAGGCAATCACCTTAACAATATGTATCCGCTTCATTATTCATGATGTGTGGATGCATATTATTACAAAATACATAGTGATATTATAATAGTACAGAACACTCCTACTCAAATTAGAAAGGGTGTTCTGTTCTTTTCACAAAGATAGAAACTAGGTTATATATTCCAAGCAGAATTAGTGATACTTTTCCCAGAAGACAAAAGAAAATTTATCTCATGCATGCATATGCCAAAGAACTTCTCATTTTAGTAAGGGTGTTCTGTTCTCATAAAATATATGTTAATATCATAATGTTAAATGAATTTTCCCAATTTAGGCTCATAAAAGAATGCGAATTCGTCCATCAAGTATATTAGTTATACTATATGTACTTAAAAACTGCTTATTGATACATTAATTAACGTTAGCTCCAAAGTTCTATAGAGCCGCAAAAAACTTATACATATTATGTCATGTTAAATAAAATACCATAAAGTAGCCAAGGTCTTTTAAGTCCATGGAATCGTTTGAGATAACATAAGGACTATTTTCCAACGGGGATTAAATGAAAAGGTAAAATAGAAATTCGTAACCATTAAGTAGGTGAGTGTGGTGTCAGTCGAACCCCAAAAATTTGTATTTAATTACTAATGAATTTCGACGTTTGTTTAAAATTTTCATCAAACAACTAAATTGGTACATTGTTTCTAAGCATATTTAATATTTGTTTTAGAATATTTCATAGTTGATTCCGCATAAAATTGGTTTTCTTGATTGACCACATTTTTGCATACCTTATTCATGTTAGCATCATTCTTATGGCCGTTTTACACGGAACACGGAATTGCGCAATCTGACGTATGTGCGAAGGCAAAGTCATGATAGCGTCGTGTAAAGCAGTGAATTGCTGCAACACATGCGAGAATGCGTGGACGTGAGATTGCAAAATAGCCCCTGTTCTAATTTCGTTCATGCATTCGCGCAATTCCTTGCCATTTTAGAAATTAATGCAGCTCTAATCTGCGCAATTCCGTGCCCTGTGTAAAACGGCCTTTAGGATGTAGTCGCCTATGATTTCCAATGAATTATGCCTTTATCCTGAAGACCTTTTCCGGTTTGAAAACGCTTCCCTCCAAGCCACTTCCTCAGTTCAGCGTAAAGATGGAAGTTACACGGCACTACGTCTGCATTTCATAGGCGGGTGATGGAAAATGTCCCATTGAAATAGGGTGCTTTCCTATTATTTTTTTATTGCCTAAATTGAAAGATTATTACTCCTAGAGTATGCTTTTATATTTTTAAAAGACCATATCTATTTTTCGAGATTAAATGAAAAGTGAAAATTTTCAAGCACGCGAAAACACGACGGCTAAGTACCCCTATGAAAAAATTATATAAAACTTTTTCAAATTTTTATACATTCTTATACATTGCCATGGCAATGTATAAAAATTTGAAACAGTTTTATACAATTTTTTCGTAGGGGTATGAATGCTTGGAAAAGCATGTGTGACATCGTTCTGGTTCCGGCTGCCGCAAGTGAGGTGATTTTGGGGCGAGGCTTTGAGCGCTGATACGATGAGGGATGCTAGCAGGTAGCGCAGTAACCTGGTAGCAGGTAGCGCTTGGCTTAAATAAGGATTATTAATACCCTATGAAACGAAGGAAACTTTCCGACCTTAGCCAGTTTTAATAGGTGATTATTAAGACATGTTTCCCTGAGCTCTGTTCCTCATGCATGCATTGGTAATCTCAGACGATGTAAAACTCCTATCTACTTGTATAGAAACTAGGTCCCTGTGACGTCACGTGGAGTGGCATCGCATGGGCGCCAATATGGCCTTTTTCAAATGAGGATAAAAATTTACATTTGCCATTCGTCTAAACAGGGATTTGTAAAACCAAATAATTTGTATATAATGAATAGACTAATGGTGGGTAACGAATCGCAATCAATGCCTTTCGTTTTCTTTGATGAAGGAAACTACCCTATTGCTCAAGGAGAAGTTGGGCTGCATCAGCACTGAGATGACAGGCGTTGCCATTGATCAGAAGTCTCTTCTTTTGTTTTGAATGGGAATGGAAGTAAGTTCCTCACTGTTTCATATTTTAGCCACAGTGCATTGAAAGTTTCTCTTTTATTGGCATGAAGGTCAAGACATGTCAATGCTGAAGCCATTCGGTGAGTTTTCTGGATATCGTTCCGCAGTGCATACTTTGCAGGAGAATCAATTGAGGCAGTGTAGTCAATGAGATTGCTACTAAACTTAAACTTACGACTTATGGTCAGAATTGACTTGAGCTTGTGGTATGGAGGACAAGCAATTGCCCCTACCTGAATAGTGCCTGCCAGACGTTTGTATTGCATTTTTGCATGGCTATCCGAGGTTGAAAAAAAAAAACGAAAAAATGTTTGGTTCAAATAAATAGATAGTATATAGGTATAAATTATACCATATTTCTATTTATTCTAGAAAATGTATGAAATTACTGTTCACTTATCAAAAATATATTTTATTTCTTTTTTTTTAGTCTGATGATACATATATTCCTTATTTTTACAGTTTTCGAATTGCCTTTGGGACGCCCCCCAGTTTTGTTCAATTTAGCAAGAAAATAAATCATGATAATTATTTTTTGCTAATGGATACCGAGAAAACCTGCCGTCTCGCACTTAAAGTTTTTGAAATTTTGGTATTTTTGGGTGTTTTTTGGACATTAAGTGCAGATGATGTCAACCTCGGATTATTCTATCACTTTTTTGTCTCCTACGACGACTCGTTAGACGTTTGCAAAGTATCACCTCAAATTTGTTTCATTTCTGCCCTTTGGTTCCCGAGAGTGAGCGTGCACCACCCCAGTCAGACACTTTGGGTGGAACGTGGGAACTTGCTCTCCCCCTTTTATGACAGTTGTGGCTATGCAAAGTCATAATGTTAATTTCGGGACCCAACGCATAGGGTCTTAGGCCTTACCCTAGAAATCTGGGAGCAGGTACCAGGACCCCTCGTATTGTATTACCCCTCTTAGTAGTCATACAATTGTTCATTCAGTCAGTTTACAACATAAATACATATTACTTTCTCAAAAATTATAAACTAAGAATAGGGTGGTTTCCTTCATCAAAGAAAACAAATGGTATTGATTGCGATTCGTTACCCACCATCAGTGTACTCGTAATATACAAATTATTTGGTTTTAGAAATACCAGTTTAGACGAATGTTAATGGCCAATTTGAACCTCATTTGATAAAGGCCAGATTTGCACCCATGCGATGCCACTCCACATGACGTAACAGGGGCCCAGATGCAGTCAGGAGTTTTACATTGTCTGAGATTACCATTGCACACATGAGGCTCAGAGCTCAGGGAAACATCTCTTAATAATCACCTTTTAAAACTACCTATTGTCAGAAAGTTTCCTTCATTTGATAAAGTATTAATAATCCTTATCATCATTGGTAATCATTATTTATTCTCGCGTTTTTGCATGCTTGAAAATTTTCCCTTTTCATTTGATCGCAAAAAATAGAAATCATCATTTAAAAATCTAAAAGGTTGAAATGTGTACTACTCGAGTAATACTCTTTCGATTTAGGCAATAGAAATGTAATAGGTAACCACCCTATTAATCAATATAATTCACCAGGAGAAATTAAAGTCGAGATATATTTATTATTTTTTTCCCAAATCCCTCTTTTGCTAGTTGTTATATTCCAACACTGCCGTTGACAACTTTTAAGGTAGTAATTTTATATTCATTCTGTTTCTTTGCAGTCAATATTTCATCCTTTCTTGACAACACTGAGATCGTGTGTTACTCCCCACCGACTGTCGCCACCACGCCTTGTTTCCATTGGCAACTTCCTGTCTGTTAAGTCCAACTGACTCTTGCAACGATTGTTTCAACTTCCTGTCTGCTAAATCCAGCAAACGCTTACAACAATTGTTTCATTATCTCGCAAGGATGACGAGCAACATTTCTGCCGTAAATTCCGAGGCATTTGTCAAGGAGAGGCTCTTTGCAGGGCTGTCAACTGGATCACTGCTGCAGCACAAAGACCTGATGGACATGCTGAAGGACGTGGATATACGTGGCATGTGGCAAAGAACGCCTTTGCACGAGGGAGTGAGACTCGGTAATGTTGGATTTAATTATTCTCTTTAATTATACTTTACTTTATTTAATTATTCTCTTTAAGTCGTAGTTGTGTCTTCGACTTATTGATCTAATCCGGTAACTAGTCAACAACTATCAGCTCTTGACAACCCTTTGCTCATTTCTTTTAATTTCAATTAGCAATCGATTCATTCATAAACTTCAACAGTTTCCCTTGTTGATTCAAATTAGCATTTCGTTGAAACAATTACTCAATCTTGTTTTGCTTTATCCAACTTGAATTCACCTTTTAACTTCTCTGTTTTACAGTCCACAACTTGACTCTTTTTCACGTTTAACGAAGTGCCTGCAAGCCCAAAACCTATTGTACTTAATTATTCTCTTTAATTATACAAGTCGTTGTTGTCTCTTTGACTTATTGATCTATTCCTGTAACTAGTCAACAACTATCAGCCCTTGACAACCCTTTGCTCATTTATTTTTATGTATATTATCAATCGATTAATTCAAAAACTTCAACAGGTAAGGCTGATTGGGTTGAGGAGCTACTTTCGAGAGGAGCTGACCCACTACTGATGGATGACAGTCGCGAGAGTCCTCTCTCTGCGGCTCAGGAGATGGTTCGCCTCTTCCCTAAAGACCCCCACCGCCTGCAAGTGCTCAAGTTGGTGACGTTGGTGCACAGAAGGGATGAGGCAATGGTGCAGCGCCGGATCGTATCTCCAAGTGCCCCAACCGCCAGCCTTCTCCATGGAACATCGTCCGAGGTGTCCAGGTCAGACTCTGAAATTGCGTCTCTGAAGACTTGTGTGGACCCGTTGAGGCAGGAGATGAAGTCTCCTGTCGCTCAGGTGGGCCCTTCCGTGTCGGAAGGGAAGGACCAAACGCGTGGACATTATCCGCTTTTGCAATCCCACGAGGCGGCCGAACCGTGGACCGGGGAGAGTGCGACCGTCGCAGCGGCGGGTCTCGGAACGATTGTGCTTTCGTCCGTCGCAATTGAAGAGAGGCACAAGTGCATCGAGGGCATGCTGGGAAAGACCCGCATGGTGCAAGGGGACCGATTCGATAGAGTCCGCTGGTTTTACGAGCGGATTTACGATCGGGACGATTTCACCGCCTTGATGCTGAAGCACCTGAGTGTGGAGGCTGGGGTGAAGGTTTTGGTGGACAGCGAGTCCACAAACATCGGGAGGATGAAGCAGAAGTGTTACGATGTGACCGGGCTCATGGAGAAAGGCAAACGTTTGACCGTGTTCGCCGATGTGGAATCTGGGACCGTTTATTTTGGTGCGGGGGAGGGATTTAGCGACGACTTGGTCGCTGGTTGGTTTGCAAGGGCCCTCTCTCTGCTATCTCAGATGCTTCTGTTCGGCAACAAGGGGAGGCCGTACGAACGAGGAGATTCAGAGAGTGAGCACGAGTGGAAGAAAGTGATGGATGAGGTGGTGGAGGAGAAGAGTTGGAGAGCATTTATTTTGGACAGGTGGATCCTTTATGCATACAGTAAGATGTCTGATTTGGCAAAGGACTGTTACATGGCAGCTACGGTTCCTGGGATCATTGCTCGGAGTGGATCCGCAGCGGGAAGATATCAGCTGTTGGACTCTGTGCCTCTCCTCTTTGCGTTCTACTCAAACCACGTGGTGCCGAAGATGCTAGCCAAGACTAGGGTGAGTAGCATTGATTGGTGATGAGTGTTATGCATACTTGAAATTTTTCACTTTTCATTCAATCGGGAAAAATAAATATCATCATTAAAAAATCTAAATGTGAAATTCATTCTCCAGGAGTTATAATCCTTCGATTTTGGCAGTAAAAAAACAATAGGAAACCACACTATTGAGAGATCTGGGTTTGAATCCCGGCTAATTCAAAGTTTTGTGTGAATAATGAACTTTACAAGACATTAAAGTGAAATTTTGTGTTATCCGTTTTTTTCCATTTTTCGTTCTCTCCCCATCAAAAACATGAAAATCCGAGTCGGTGGGTGTCATTTGGTCAAAATATTGGTTGATTTGACATGGAATGACCCGACAATGATTTTTCGCGTGCAGGATATTTTTCAGAATTTTATTATGAATTAGCCGAAAGGGTAACAGGGAAAATGGGGTAGTTCGTTAGGGTGTGAAGCACTCTGTACGGTTTTTCACGGAGATTCCAGATTTTCATGTGGCACATGTCTCAACGCCGAAATCTGGGTTTGAAAATTCGCCCATCACGACAATGTAAAATTGAAATCGTTTATTTCTCGGAATTGTTTCGACATATGAAAATTCCAAGATAGCCAAAAAATTGACCAAAAAATCCTCCACCTTATATGTCAAGGAATTTGTCGTACGATTATTGCAAGATGCTCAAAAAAATTCTTAAAGTTTTCCCATAAGAAAAGCATTGGAAACGTTAAAACATAAGAAAAAATACTAAATATCAATTGGTCGCAATGAGAACCATACCAAAAAATTAACCAAACAATATAGTCAATGTCCATTGAATATCATGTTCCTCAGACGTCTAAAAGTACAAAATGAAAGCAAAAAAGTTTTAGTCCCGTAAGGCTTCCATGTTAATTCAAGTCGATATATCTCGAAAGTAATCGATTTTTTTTAAGTTTTCAGATTTTTCCTCCCGATGAATTTTTTTTTACTTTTACGTCCAATAAGCCAAATATCCACACCTATCACAGTTTGTGCTGTGAATTTTGATGAATCTATGGAATTGCAGCTTTATATATTCACGTTAACCCTAATACAATGCAAGGAGAGTGAGTCTCATGGACTCATCGCATCACATTTTTGAGAATTTTATTAAGTTATTGAAATGTCAGCATGTTGTAAATTTTTTTACTTCTTCTAATTGTATATTTCCTTTGAATTAGAGTAATTCAAACTTCTTTCGGAATTAAAGTTACTTAAAAAATAATTTTTTTCCCTGAATTCCCACAAATCCGGGCAAGGTAAGTCTGTTTGCACGAAATCTAAAAAGTAATGTGCATTTTACAAATATTTGGTTTGAATTGTCAATATAATGTAAGATTATCACTATGTACATGTAACAATAAATGTTTGGTGTTTTATGCAGTGAAAACAGAAAGAATTAGTCAAAAGAGTCTACTGTACTCTCTGTTTGACTATGTATGAAATTAATTAGTAATGTAAAACTTTTGTTAAACAAAAAATAATCAGTTTTATGTTAAATGATTCTATAGTGCACAAAATGTACAAATTGATGTGAAAAGTAATATTTTTCACTGTTTAATAGTTTAAATTAAAAGCATAAGTTAAAAGAGTCCATTGGACTCACCTTGCCTGATTACGTCAGAAAAATATATTGCCCGTATTAGGGTTGAATGAGCATTACAAGACATTAAACTGAAAGTCTGGATTGTCGGTGTTTTCTGATTACTCGTACCATCTCTCCCCCATATTTAACCCGAATAATCGGGTGTGTGCTGTATTCAATCTCTATTTTCTACTTTCAGAGCAATGATGTGGCCTGATGGACATTGCAGAAGAGATAACGAGGGAGTTCCATAACCAAAGACGAGATTCATCTCCATCGCTTTAGCATTTGGGTCTTGGCTTCCGGGCGTTCCTCCGCATTTAAATGTCCATAAGTGTCGACAGTTTCTCCAGCCATCCTGCTGGCATCTTCAGGTCAGAAGTAGCGATGCATAAAATTTGGCCGTATTATATAGGTACCTATGGGGATCAGAGGTCGATTTTGATCGGCTGGAAATCAGGTGGGCTCTGATTGGTCATTGAAAGACCCTTTTAAATGTGTTGGCTAATATGTAGCCGTCTTATCTGATGCAGTTCTCAGGGTGCTTTGCTATCTCTATAGCTTTTCGGATTAGCCGAGGATAGTAACGGCTTTCATTACACAAGACTTTAGGCTTATCGAAATCCACAGTGTGGCCATTGGAAGACCCTTTCTGACCTGAAGACGTCAGCGGGATGGTTGGAGAAACTGTCGTCACTTATGGACATCTAAACGTGGAAGAACGCCCGGAAGCCAAAAGACTCAAATGAAGAAACGCCCTGGAAACCTCAGATCAAACTTTAGCATTTCATCTTCTTTCTGTTTGAATTGATGTTCTCTTCTCGTTCATGTTTTGTCAGTGGCGTAGCCAGAAATTTAGTTCAAGGGGGGGGGGTCCAAAACCAGGGAAAGAAAAGGAAAATTATAGTGATTTTATATTTCGTGGGGCATCTGGACCCCTTGGACTCCATCCCCTGCCTACGCCACTGCATTTTATGTGCCAAATTTTATTTGTAGGCATTATTATTCCAAATTAATTTCCAATGTGTATTCTGTTATCTAGTTTAGCAGTGGGAGTGTCTGTTTAGCTATATTTTTGTATTGATCAGTCCTTTGAGTGTGTGTTATATGGTTTGCATTTGCCTGTGCTACCCTGGTTTATTATGTTATATCCATGCACATTTTATTAATGCCTTCTCTCTTCTATATGGCACTGTATATTACTCAGAACTTCTCATTATCTCCTCACCTCTTGTGGGCCCCCTCTATCCTGGAATATTTGCATTTTGTCTGTGTCCGTTTTCTACTTTTCCACAGCGGCCATATCAAACTGTTAAATCTCACGTGTCCTTGTGTTTTTAACATTCATTGTTTATTATCATATTTAGTGTAATGTTTGGATAATTCCTGTGATCATTGTTCAGCTGTTATTGTAGTCCATGGTAGTGCTCATGACTTTTATGCATTATGGGTTATGTAATAACTGTGCGCATAGGCGGATCCAGGGGGGGGGCACGGGGGCACGTGCCCCCCCCAGACCCTTACAAATATGCTAGATTTTTAATACGGTCCCATTATCATTTCGTTCGTTTTGTATAACGAGGTATCCTTGTGCCCCCCCCTGAACAAAATTCTGGATACGGCCTTGCTTGTGCCCCTCCCAGAAAGAAATCCTGGATCCGCCCCTGACTGTGCGTGATGGAATTTTTTATTTATTTTTCCTGAAATCAGCGTTGAAAACACTATGAAAATCACTCAAATAAATTTGAAACAATTTTTATGTCGCAGACCTGTGTTATTAGTGCTATAAATTCTGTTCCTTAAATACCTTAATGTGCTGCAGATTTCAGTATTGAGGTATGACATTTAATAAATCAGAATACTTTTTAGATTTTTAGGGGCTTGTGATTTTATTTGTGTGTAAGAAAGCGTGTTCAGAGTCTTACTATGGGGTCATTCCATTTCAAATCAACCAATATTTCAACCAAATGACACCCACCGACTCGGATGTTCATGAAACTTGCCATTGCTATACATTCTGGTACAATTAGAGATTTTGTGCAATTTAAGTCTCCAATTGTCAATTGTTAATGAAATATGGGCAATTGAAATTTGGGTGTGACCCCTAAAGTGCCGCAACGTGCAACGCATGGTGATTTTTATTCTCATCCATAACTCCCTTCCTGTGGGATGAAAAGGCATGGGTTTTTTTCTAAAGCTATGTGGACCATAATGATCCCACGATTATCATTAAATATTCACTGCGTGAAGTAATTCAGCTGCAAAAAAATTAAGTTCACAAAAAAATTCGCTTGTACCATTTTTCATTGTCAGCATCCGCAGGGAAAGGCAATGCGAATACAGACTCATGGTTCAGTTTAAAGTAATCATTAATGTATGAGCAAAGATCCTGATGAAAAGAAATTGCGAGTCCGAAGTTCCTTTTAGTAAAAAAAATACTCATTCATGGTCATGGGGAAAAATGGCTCTTTTTCAAGGCACATAGAAATTACACAATTTAGAGTAGATATAAGTTAGACTCATGATTAAAAAATATTGGAGTATGCATAATCTCACTATAGCGTATGCTACTGGCTCTTTAAATAAATTTTTTTTATATTAATACTCCCTCTGCTGGAATAGTTCAGATAGCACGAAATTAGCAGTACGTGGGGGAGCACATTCACATGATTGCTAATGTGTTTCGTACTCTAAGAGCTAGTAGCATACACTATAGAGATATATTGCATGCTCCAATATTGTTTAATTGACAATTGGAGGCTAAAATTGTACAAAATTTCTAATCAAACCAGAATGTATGACCATGGCAAGTTTCATGAATATCTGAGTCGGTGGGTGTCATGGCCTGGTTGATTTGAAATTAGAATGACCCTTATCTCGTGCATACATTAGGCTTGAGATCCTTTTTACATCATTATTTTTTCTTAGTGGCTACAATATTTGTATTTTTGATAACAGTTTCCGTCTTTACATCGGGTTTTTGATGCATGAACTTAAAGCCACTGGAAACATTATACATATTTTGTCTCTGCAATTTAATTTTACGCATCAAATCACAATATGGCATTTTATTTTTAAATCCATTTGCAATTCATTCTCTGTTGTTGCGTCACGCTGGGTTTTGCTGTTTGCATAATGTTTATATTGATTATTCCCCTCTGCAAGTCTTCCGTCGAAAGGAAATCAAATTTGTATACCTTAGTTAATTTTTGTAGTGTTAAGTTTTGCTGTTAAATCTATTTGAGAAAAGTATTATAATCCAAAGTACCTACTCATCCATTTTATAATTTGTTGACTTTATATTTAATTTTACATTTTTTTAGAAGACTCTGTTCAGTCATTTAAGGCAATTCCCATCTTTGTATTTACTCTTATATGCATGTGATAATGTTTCGTTTTCCTCCATATTGCTGTCTGTTTTTTCTGAAGTGTTTTTTTTTTAATTTGGATAGTGTTTGAGTGGAGCAATGCGTACATTCATAAGTGCATAGTTTCAATGTTGTTATTTTTCTCTCTGGTCAGTTGAGTAGAAAGACTAATGAGTGTGCTTCAATTTAAAATCGACAGTGAATGTCAATGGACGTCTCGCGCCAGCGTTGTTTTCTCGAAGTTTTGTGAATCTAATCATTTTGCATTTTATTGCTATGCATTATATTATTTAAAGCTATTTCTATTTTTTGTTTTTATATAATCGTCTTCCTCTTGGAGTTACTGCATGCCTATAGTTCATATTGGTCATGTTAACTTCCTGAGAATAATGAATCAATTTGGTTTTTTTTAATTGTTTTGTATTTTGTATTCAGATTCTTAATCATGCCCATGCTTCAAGATGCTAATTTATTTCAAATTGTAATGCAATGTTTTAATGAGTAATGTTTATTTTCTGCATCTACTATGGGCATGAGCAAGTATGTGATTGTTATAATATTTAATTTGGCAGTTCAAGTACATACATAACTTGTTTTATGGTTGTATTCAATGGTGTTTTTATAAAAGCCATTAGTGTTGTCAAATCCTCTCCTCTGGTGCTTTACTCTTAATGATTTACTCTTAATAGCAACAGTCTGATGTCTACCATGATCTTGTCTAATAGTATTTTCGTTTTTTTATAAATAACACATGATCTTCTCCAAGTGATGTAAATGATTTTCCTGTATGGACTTGTTTATTGTTTTGGACATGAATCATACAGATTTTATTTTTGTTGATTGCATCAGACCCTGTGATTGTCCTTAGCATAATAATTTCATCGATTCTTCTTTGTGATTGCGTAAGCTCTTGTAATAGTTTCAGTCATTAAAAATCTTATGAATGTGCTGCATAGGTAAGTAATGGCTGATATATGTACTGATGTACCCAGTAGTTAAACTCCCACCATAGGACTTGTATTTCTGATAGCATAGCATGCTTCTGTTTCTTATTCCCGACAATTTTTTTTGTGATATATTCCCTTTGTTTATGACTGTGTATTGCTTTTTTTCATTTGTCATTATATTCCATTGTATCACAATTGAAAGGTTATTCTTAATTTCCATTCCTTCTGCATTTCATAACTGGTTTTTAAGTAACTGCGTGTTTCTCTGTGTAACTGTTTTGAAAGCAACGCAATTCCCCTAGTTATTGTTATTTGCATTATTCTTGAAGCAGAAACTAGGTGCATATGTTTACGAATGCAAAATGTTGCAGTTCATCCGTTTTCCTATCTCTGGTTTATTAATGATGTCGAGAGATGGGGAGGTCTAATAATTCCCCTGACTATTCCATTCTTAATTCACCTTACATCTAATTCACGTGATTCGCTCAGACATTGGTTGATGCTGGCACCAGATGTAGCTACTAATTAATATACTAGGGCTGTTCGAAAAATAATCTCCATTTTTTATTTATAATAATAATTTAATTATAAAAATAATAATATTTATTAACTTCACTGGGATAATACATCCATGAGTTTCGTCAAGATAATACAGCATTAAATACTAACAGATAATAAAATACGATACAAATGAGCTATGCAAACACACAGCTATCAGTGGGATTGAGGTGATAGGTTAATACACAACACCAGTTAAAAACTCATTTAGATTGTGGTAGCTCTTTTCAATTAACATATTTTTCAGTTTGGCTTTGAATTGGATTGATGAGGAAATGGAACGGATGGTGATAGGAATCTTATATTGTACACAGTGGCAATGATGAGATCCCATGTTTTGTATTATCCTCTGCATGTCTTCAAATAATCGACCCACTCCTTTACCTTATAAACGAATCATTTCGCCTCGGTAAATTTCCCCAAGCACTGAGAGAATCGAAAATAATTCCTGTTTATAAAAGAAAAGGTGAAGTGAATGATATAAATAACTATAGGCCAATTGCCATACAATCACAGATAGCTAAAATATTTGAAACACTCTACTATACTAGGCTAGTACAGTTTCTGAATGTACATGGACTGATCTCGAATTGCCAGCATGGATTTAGAAAAAATAGGTCCACTACCACTGCTATACATGATGCCATGGATGTAATTCTATCTTCGATGGATAGTAGAAGATACCCACTAGGTATTTTCGCGGACTTCTCTTCTGCCTTCAACAATGTCAACCACGACCTACTACTTGAAAAAGCCTACAGACTAGGCATCCGGGGTACCCCCAATGATTGGATCCGTTCCTATTTGAAAGAGAGGTCTCACAGAGTTGTAATAAATGTAGATGGCATAAAATACAAATCTGATTCCAGCATATCTGACTGTGGTGTGCCTCAAGGGTCGGTCCTAGGTCCTATACTTTTTCTGATGTATATAAATGACCTTCCTTGCTACTTAAATTGCACAGAAACCGAAAAGGTTATCCTCTATGCAGATGATGCTAACATCATAATCTCGGCACCATCCTATCCTAACATGGTTGCTAACAGCCAGGAAATACTAAAGAAATTAAGCTCTTGGTGCAAAAATAACAGTCTGGAGTTAAACCTTGATAAAACCTTGGTAATTTACTTCTCCAACATGCACAGATACCAGAATGACCTCGTGCTTAACATAAATGGACATCAACTATCCCAGGTGCGAAGTACTAAATTCCTCGGCATCCAATTAACAGCTAATTTATAATGGACTGAACATATTCAATACCTCACCACGAAACTTAGCTCTACTTGCTTCCTTGTGCAGTCAATTAGATATACCGTCAACAGTGAGATATTGCGTACCTTATACTATGGTCAATTCTATTCACAAATTATTAATACCATCATTTACTGGGGATCAACTGCTGCAGCAGTTAAAATCTTCAAACTGCAGAAAAAAGTGATCCGGCTCATGGCATTTGCACCTCCAAGTACACCTTGTCGACCCTTATTTAAGAGTCTTAATATCCTCCCACTCCCATGCATATACATGCTGGTAACTCTGTTATTTATTAAAGCAAATCTAAGACAGTTCCTGAGGAACTCTGACTTTCACCACCATTACACCAGAAACCAGGATGCACTACACCTTAACTACACCCGCATCAAAGCAACCATTCAAGGGCCTAAAGCTATAGGTCTGCGAATGTATAATAAATTGCCCAAGGAGATAAAAGTCATAAATAACATTAACAGTTTCAAAAATAGAGTTCAAAAAATGTTACATAATAAATTGTACTATTCAACCGAGGAGTATTTTCAAGGCATGGCGAAATGACTTTCATTGGACTTGAAATGACTTTTATATTATAAATCATTTTGTGTAAGCATTTAATAAAGATAATCTTAATTGTAAAAATATTTTTGTACATATTATATTGTAAAATTGACGAATCCTATACCATGTATATGGTCTCTGGACAATAAAGGTTATTATTATTATTAATGGAGTGGTATGGACCTTTTAAACAGACTCTTTAGGAGTATTGGAGGGCGTGTATGTTGTTTTTGGAGCGTGTGTTGTGGTTGTGTAGGTTGGCGTTAACAGGGAAAAGATGAGGATTATTTCGAACAAACATGGCACATGTAAGGATATAGATTGAGGGGAGAGTTGAGATGCTGGAACTTACAAAAAGTGGACTGCCTGTGGTGCGAATGGGGACTCTATAGATAGCTTTAACAGCTTTCTTCTAGTGAGAAAAGGTTCTTGACAACAGAGAGGAAATTCCTCAAAACAAAATGCCGTAGGATAAATGAGAGTGTACTTTGGTATAGTACAGTACAGTTGTTTTGAAGCATTCGTGCAAACCACTTTCTGTATCTGAAGGCTACAACGTACATACATTAAATAGGCCAGAGAGTTGGGAGTTGAACCGGAAAATTTTTATACAAAATGAATTGGAAATAAAAGATTATTGAAATTCCAGGTTTGAGAGAAAATTCATGAATTATTCCTCCATAACTTCAGGGACTAAAAATGCATGCCTACATAATTCCCAATTCTCCCAATTTCCTCAGTCATTTGAGACCCTGATTTATTGGTCCAGCTCTTTGGCGATCAGCGTAAAAATCATCTGGGACAAGAAATAATTTATGGAAAAAAAGAATCCACAAATAAAAAGGTCAAACTCCCGACTAAAACAAACTTTGGGTAGGTGTGTGATTGCTCTTGTATTTCATAAATTGTAATACCAATAAACATCTGTCTAAACGCCATCTAGTGTCAAAGAACTAGCCAATCACAATACATCACTTGACCCAATTTTCTTGTATTCCAGTGAAAGAACATGACGTTTCAAAAGGTCATCTAAGGAAATAGTGTAACTAATTTATACAATACATACACAGTTGAAGGCCTCAAATCCGGAAAGCTTGGGACCAAATGGTTTCTGGATTTCTGGTCTTCATAGTACATATATTTAGTAAATTAATTAATTTATAAATGAATTCAGGCTCTTCTGCTTGATATTTGATATCCTTTTGTGTCCCTGACAAGGTTCTTAGCGTATGTCCATAGTATGTGCTAACTTCCTCCTCATCCCAGGACAAGGCTTGGAGAGTGGTGCCACGAGGTGGCAAGTCGAAACACTAAGCAGAGGAATTTTCAAATGTTCTGGATTTCGGGTTTTCTGGATTCCGAATTTGAGGTCCTCAACTGTACTGTTGATCAGAGCTCCCAGCCAATCAACTGTCTTCTTGGAGTTTCTGCACCTGGGTGGTTTCCTATACTATTGTTGACTTCTCTCTTGAAGTTTCAGACCGAGCATTGCGGGGGTTGGGTGGGTAAGGGAATATGGAAAGGGTTTAGGGCATATTTGGGTGTTTTATGTTTGGGTTTGGTAGGAATTACGTAATCCCATAGATTCTTAAGTAGTTCATTATTGGTTTTACTGAAAGAATATTGAAATTTTTCCACTGCACTCCGTGTCTTTCATTTCTCACCAATACTCTCCCTCCGAGAGCAGGGGCACAGCCAGGAGTTAAGGCTGGGGGGGTTAAGGTGCAACTAACACAAAGCCGGGTGTGTGGTGGTATGGAATACCCACCAGGATAAGGGGTAGGTGCGAGATTAATAAATTGCAGAATTGTAAGATAAGCGGTTCAAAATGGTGAGTTTTACGGCTTTCTGAGGGATATTTTTTTGATCCTTACCCTATTTTATTAGTAATATCAATCCAATTACGTAAAATGGATTAAATTTAAATATTTCTCTGAGATCTGGGGGGGTTTTAACCCCCAAAATCCCCCACTCACTGCACCACCATCCGAGAGGATCACCTTCGCAGTCCGGAATCCCTCAGCATCAGTCAAGATCCATAGTCTGAGTCGTTCCTTGTCCAGCTGTCCACGAGAGGACATGTCAATATATCAGTATTATATGGAGGGATGAATACGTATACAGGCCACCCGGCATTGCTCAGGAAGTATACATAGTACCCAGAGAAGTGGGACACTTTGAATTCATGGTCACACAGCAGGATGAGAATCTTTAGAGTTATGTTTTCCCTTTTTCAGAATGCAAAGAGGTGTGCCTACCAAACAAGATGACCAACCACAGAAGTCGTACTTATTTATTTCTTTAATCTGATGCATGTGTCTTTAGAGACACTGCATGAGATGAAACCAATAACACTTTTGTATATGTTTAGTTTATTTTCTGTTTTTAATTTCATTTGTTGTTTGTTTTGTTTGTTTGTATATTTGTTTTTATTTTGATTTCTTTTATTTCTTTGTTTGAGACAATGCTATGGTGATAAAAGATAAATAATGGATTGTTAGGGAGAGAGCCATCTTGAAGTGGATGTAAAATACAATTGAGAATAAACAGAGTGTCAAGTGATATTTACATTGAATTTAATCGCTGTGATACGTTAAAGCCAAGAGGAATTTAAAATGCACAGGACAAGTCAGTACATATGAGGATATTATAAATGGGGATCACAGCATAAATTCATGCATGGAGTAAAACAATTTGTTTTGCAAAAACACTTCTAATTTTTTTGCAAAAGTCATATAACAATCAATCCTTTTCAATAGGGTGGTTTCCTATTATTTTTTTATTGCCTAAATCGAAAGATTATTACTCCTGGAGTACATATTTCGCTTTTAGAATTTTAAATGATGATATCTATTTTTTGCGATTAAGTGAAAAGCAAAAATTTTCAAGCGCCCGAAAACGCAATGGCTAAGTATGAATGCTGGGTAAACCCCGTGCGACGTCGTTCTGGTTCCCGCTGCCACAAGTGAGGTGACCTTGGGGAGAGGCTTTGAGCGCTGATACGACGCAGGATGCTAGCAGGTGGCAGAGTACCCTGCTAACTGGTAGCGCTTGGCTTAAATAAGAATTACTAATACCTTATCAAACGAAGAAAACTTTCCGACCTTAGCCAGTTTTAATAGGTTTTTATTAAGACATGTTTCTCTGAGGTCTGTGCCTCATGCAAGCATTGGTAATCTCAGACGATGCAAAACTACTATCTACTCGTATAGAAACTAGGTCCCATATGACGTCACGTGGAGTGGCATCGCATGGGCGCCAATCTAGCCTTTTTCAAATGAGGTTAAAATTGACCATTGCCATTCGTCTGAACTGGGGTTTCTAAAACAAAATAATTTGTATATTATGAATACACTAATGGTTGGTAGCGAATCGCAATCAATGCATTTCGTTTTCTTTGATGAAGGAAACTACCCTATTCAAATCGTTCTTATTGAACGACTAGACTTTGGAGGATTTGATCCTTGCATCTTTCATTTTGAACGATGTGGATTCGGCAGATCTCAATCTTCCATAAAATCGTCCATTTTGAGCGATTCCAGTGGAAAACGTAGATTCAATTCATTCGGTGAAATAGGCCAAAGCTAAAATGCTACAAACAGCTTTACTGATGTAAAGCTATCTATCAGAACTAAATCGATAATAAAAAAATGATGTGCTGCTGTACTTTGCAAATTTATATCTGGACTTTAATACATGCCACAATAATGAATAATACGTCATATTAAATGAAATTTTATTCTTAATTCAGATTTATTTTTTCTTTTTTGAAAAATTCAAAAATGTAGACATGCCAGTGCAATAAATGACTCCGAGAACAATAAATTTAGCCGTTTTGTCAAGTTCATGAACTTTGAAACTCAACCTAGGGAAGACTCCAAGTCTACAGCAATCATCTTCCACAATAAGTTACAAACATAAATGTAGATTAATGAAATGGCTTTTGCGTATTTATAACGCATATTTTGCTGTAAGATAAGAAAATGTTTAAACATCATCTAGTCCTACAGTGTACCACGTAAAGTAAATTAAATTGATAGAAACACCTCTTAATTTATTCGAATTTTTTCTATGATCCGAAAATGCATGATTTTTATGTAGTATGGACAACATGTTTGGCAACATGACATTAATAATAGTTATTGAAATTCGCAAAAATCTATATTTTTCTTGATTATGGTTACAAATTTGACCGTGGGACACCGGATTAATATTATATTGCATACGAGCGTGCTGCGAGATGTGTCCCCCCCTCTTCCCCCGCTCTTTTCAATGCAGGTCCACAGAGGGATAGGCGCGTTTCTAATTTTAAAATGTAGAAAAAAAAGGCAGGGTCTTATGTACAAATTTAATTGGAATGTTCACGTACAAATTGAGGTCAGAGGACCTCTTTAAACACAACATTGGATGTAATTACACTATCCTCTGTTAAACGCACATGATGACACATACTTACGTATCAACAGGAGACTTGAATGTGAAATCAGCCGCATTTTGATAATAGTTATTTAAAGAATGCGAGATATTGTTGCAAATGAACAAATTTATCAGTTTTTGCGCCGTTAACGTCAGGAATATTTACCGGTTTTTTGTTTTTTTTTTATTTAAAAACTAATTTTAGGATACAATAGCAATATTTAGGATGTAAGATATTCCGTCGCATGTTCTCTGATAAATTCTGTGCATTTCGGTACCTCATTTGTAGAGTTAGGTTGCATATAAGTTGAGAAAAAGGTATCTATACAGTAGAAATAATATAGAAGATATATGTTAGTGCGAAGGCTTCCGCGGTGCGCTGGTACTGTAGGCTGCATTTTCCGGGTCTCACCGCGTCGTGGTTGCTTTGGTGACAACAGTTTCTCCTGCATTCCAGCAGACGTCTTTAGGTCAATACCGGATCCGATACGTGGACGATACATTTGTCATCTGGCCACATGGAGAGCAAGAATTGGATAATTTTCTACGACATCTCAACAACCAACATGATTCAATCAAGTTCACCATGGAAGTGGAAAAGGACGGCTGCCTACCCTTCCTAGACGTACTCGTGACCATAGGCGGATCCAGGGGGGGGGGCACGGGGGCACGTGCCCCCCCCAGACCCTCAAAAATATGCAAGATTTTTAATACGGTCCCAATATCATTGCATTCGTTTTGTATTGCGAGGTATCCTTGTGCCCCACCCAGAACAAAATCCTGGATACGGCCTTGCTTGTGCCCCTCCCAGAAAAAAATCCTGGATCCGCCCCTGCTCGTGACGAAGAAACCTAATGGAAAACTCAGGCATGGAGTCTACCATAAGGCAACACATACGGACCGATACCTGCATGCCTCCTCACACCACCACCCTACTCAGAAGGCAGCTCTAATCTCGACATTAGTGCACAGAGCATACTCCATCTCTGACCGAGTATTACTTCCGTCCAAAAAACGACATTTGGTGACGGCCCTGGCCAGCAACGGATATCCCAGTGACATGGTCCTTAAAAGGACCACAAAGATAGAAAGAAAACTCAAAAATGAGACACCAAGTCCTAAAACGAAGAAACCCAAGGCAGCGGGTTATGCGACAATCCCCTATGTGGCTGGCACCAGTGAAAAAATCGCGTTACTCCTGAAAAAATTCGACGTTACAACACACTTCAACTGTGTTAAGAAGACTGAAGAACTTCTTCCCACTCCTAAGGACCGTATCTCACCTCACGCCTGTGAAGGAGTTTATGAAATTGAATGCATTAGCGGTATGTCATACATCAGACAGACCGGGAGAGCTGTGAAGTGCCGCATGTAAGAACACAGAAGAGCGGTGAAAAATAAACAATTCCATCTGTCGGCTGAGGCTGAGTACACTCTGAGAGAACCTGGACACGAAATCAACTGGGAAGAAACAAAAGTTATCGCCAGAGAATCCCGATATTTTCGGAGAATCATCCGAGAGGCGATTGAAATTTCTAAACATCCTCATAATTTCAATCGAGAGGATAGCTACCAATTCCACAGTACATGGAAGAGACTCTTCGCCCCATACCCCTACGATATTGGCCGCAAGGCGACCAATCAGGGAGGACCTACACCACTGGGCTGCCTATATAACGGCGGCCAAAACACGGCATAATCACTTCGACCTGAAGACGCCTGCTGGAATGCAAGAGAAGATATATATTTCATCCTGCCGTATATGCAACACGCAAATACAGATTTGTCCCGCGGCGCTGTATGCAACACAGGATAATATTGTCCATGCATATTCGTTGCAGGCCGGCCAAAACGCATCGAAGGAAAATAAATAAGTCTCGCTAATCCGAGCGAAATTTTCGAACTGGAAACTATCAGGCAATCAGTACGTTAAGGAAACGCTATAATAGGGTTTTAAATAGCGAAAAATGTGTATCATAAAGTACTTTATCCTACCCATCCTCTTGCAAAAATGCACAAAATACATGAATACATTACGGGCAAGGGAGTTTGGTACCAGTGGGAATAATCATGACGTCTGTTACTGAATAATAGCACGCAATTTACAAAACTTCTTTAACGATAATTTTAGAAGTAACATTGTTGATTAACATTTTTCATGCTTCTTAGATTATATTTTTAATATTTTTGCCTGCTTATGATACGTTTCTTTGGTTTAGTTATGGATTTCACAGGCTAGTAAACTTTTTTTCAAGTATAGAATAGAAAAATGTGTGGATTTGATATACCTTGAGCAAGTTATTGGCAAGAAAAAAATCGATACTTTTAAGTGAAATTAATGGGTAATAAATGGGAAGTCAAATTTGAGATTGAGATTGTATTTTTCATCAAAAGCAGTTATTCAACGTTTAAAATGGTACCTCAGGTGTAGGTGCAGTATTAATGGAACACATGTGAAATGACAGAGAAATACCTTTCTGTAATAATACATAGGATTAGGGATTTATTTTGCGTCTTAACTTAGAAAGAGACGTGAAACAACATAAACAATACTGATGGTCGTCAAGGGGACAGGAAGCAAGAAACGCTAAAGTTCACGCATTTATATGTTCTTTTTTCAAACTTCACCGTTATTTACTTGGGAAACAAACCTCGAATACAAGAATAAGAACGTGTATATATATTTCTTTCCAATGGTATATGTTTCAACTACATGCTACCATTATCACTAATATAAATATGCAAAAGAAAAAAAGGTCTACAGGCATTATTAATGACCTCTACATGTATTTTTTATCGAAACTTTAAACTCGAAGCGAAAACGCAACGGCTAAGTAGGGATGACTGGAAAAGTCCGTGTGACGTATTTCTGATTCAAGCTGCCCGCGTGTTAGGTGACCTTGGGGCGAGGCTTGAGCGCTGATACGACGCAGGATGGTAGCAGGTAGCAAAGTACCATGGTAGCTGGTAGCGCTTGGCTTAAATAAGGATTATTATTACCTTATCAAACAAAGAAAACCTTCTGACCTTAGCCACTTTTAATAGGTGATTATTAAGACACGTTTCCCTGAGCTATGTGGCTCATGCATGCATTGGTAATCTCAGGCGATGTAAAACTTCTATCAACTCGTATAGAAACTAGGTCCCTGTGATGTCACGTGGAGTGGAATCGCATGGGCGCCAAATGTGGCCTTTTTTAAATGAGAATAAAATTGACCATTGCCATTCGTCTAAACTGGGATTTCTAAAACCAAATAATTTGTATATTATGAATACACTAATGGTGGGTAACGAATCCCAATCAATGCCTTTCGTTTTCTTTGATGAAGGAGACTACCCTATTCTGCAGCCGTTCGGCAAGTTTTCTGGCTGTCTCTCCGCAGTGCACACTAGGCGGGAGAATCAATAGAGGCAATGCAGTTAATGAGATTGCAACTAGCCTTAAACTAACAACTAGACGTCAGAAATGACTTGAGCGTGTGGTGTGGAGGAGGTGCAATTACCCTATCTGCTCAGTACCTGCCTGTCGCTTTTATAGTGTTTTTACTGAGCTATTGGGGGTTGAAAATAAAATCTCCCTCGTAAATTTTGTTAATCTACTTCAGGTTGCCATGTTTGTTCGAAACAATCCTCATCTTTTCCCTGTTAACGCCAATCTACACAATCACAACACACGCTCTAAAAACAACATACACACCCTCCAATACTCCTACAGAGTCTGTTTAAAAGGTCCATACCACTCCATTGCCACTGTGTACAATAAGATTCCTATCACAATCCGTTCCATTTCCTCATCAATCCAATTCAAAGCCAAACTGAAACATATATTTGTTGAAAAGAGCTACTACAATCTAAATGAGTTTTTAACTGGTGTTGTGTATTAACCTATGAACTCAATCCCACTGATAACTGTGTGTTTGCATAGCTCATTTGTATCGTATTTTATTATCTATTAGTATTTTATGCTGTATTATCTTGACGAAACTCATGGATGTATTATCCCAATGAAGTTAATAAATATTATTATTATTATATTATTATTATTATTTATGAAAAAATGGAGATTATTTTTCTAACAGCCCTAGTATATTGATCAGTAGCTACATCTGGTGCCAGCATCAACCAATGTCTGAGCGAATCACGTGAATTAGATGTAAGGCGAATTAAGAATGGAATAGCCAGGGGAATTATTAGACCTTCCTATCTCTCGACATCTTTAATAAACCAGAGATAGGAAAACGGATGAACTGCAACATTTTGCATTCGTAAACATATGAACCTAGTTTCTGCTTAAAGGATAATGCAAATAACAATAACTAGGGGAATTGTGTTGCTTTCAAAACAGTTACACAGAGAAACGCGCAGTTACTTAAAAATCAGTTATGAAATGCAGAAGGAATGGAAATTAAGAATAACCTTTCAATTGTGATACAATGGAATATAATGACAAATGAAAAACAGCAATACACAGTCATAAATAAAGTGAAAAGATCACAAAAAAATAGTTGGGAATAAGAAACAGAAGCATGCTATGCTATCAGAAATACAAGTCCTATGGTGGGAGTTTAACTACTGGGTACATCAGTATATCAGCCATTACTTACCTATGGAGCACATTCATAAGATTTTTAATGACTGGAACTATTAGAAGAGCTTACGCAATCACAAAGAAGAATTGATGAAATTATTATGCTAAGGACAATCACATGGTCTGATGCAATCAACAAAAATAAAATTCGTATACTTAATGTCAACAAACAATAAACAAGTCCATACAAGAAAATCATTCACGTCACTTGGTGAAGCTAGAGAAGATCATGGTACACAGCTGACTGTTGTAATTAAGAGTAAAGCATCAGAGGAGAGGGTTTGACAATACTGATGGCTTTTATAAAAAGACCATTGAATACAACCATAAAACAAGTTATGCATGTACTTGAGCTGCCAAATAAAATATTACAACAATCACAAATCTTGCTCATGCCCATAGTAGATGCAGAAAATAAACATTACTTATTAAAACATTGCATTACAATTTGAAATAAACTAGCATCTTGCAGCATGGGCATGGTTAAGAATCTGAATACAAAATACAAAACAATTAAAAAAAAAACAAATTGATTCATTATTCTCAGGAAGTTAGCAAGACCAATATGAACTATAGGCATGCAGTAACTCCAAGAGGAAGACGATTATATAAAACCCAAAAAAAGAAATTGCTTTAAATAATTAATGCATAGCAATAACATGCAAAATGATTAGATTCACAAAACTTCGGGAAAAACAACGCTGGCGCGAGATGTCCATTGACATTCACTGTCGATTATAAATACAAGCACACTCATTAGTCTTTCTACTCAACTGACCAGAGAGAAAAATAACAACATCGAAACTGTGCACTTCTGAAAGAACGCATTGCTCCACTCAAACACTATCCAAATTAAAAAAAAAACACTTCAGAAAAAACAGACAGCAATATGGAGGAAAACAAAACATTATCACATGCATATAAGAGTGAATACAAAGATGGGAATTGCCTTAAATGACTGAACAGTCTTCTGAACGAATGAATAAAAAAAATTTAAATGAAATATAAAGTCAACAAATTATAAAATAGATGAGTACTTTGGATTATAATACTTTTCTCAAATAGATTTAACAGCAAAACTTTGTGTTAACACTACAAAAATTAACTAAGGTATACAAATTTGATTTCGTTTCTACGGAAGACTTGCAGAGGGGAATAATCAACATAAACATTATGCAAATAGCAAAACCCAGCATGACACAACAACAGAGAATGTTGCAAATGGATTTAAAAATAAAATGCCATATTGTGATTTGATGCGTAAAATTAAATTGCAGGGACAAAATATGCATAATGTTTTCAGTGGCTTTAAGTTCAGGGTCATTCCATGTCAGTTCATCCAGGCATGACACCCACCGACTCGGATTTTGATGAAACTTGCCAATTTTCATCCTTCCATGCTGGAATGAAACAGTGTAAAATATTTCTTGGCTATCTCTAATAGTTTTTTTTTTCACGACCATTTGAAGTTTGGGTGAAACTGCAGTTTTTCAATGAATGCGGTCTCCAGAGGCACTTGTACCTCCAGAGGGAAATAATTTGTCTCAGCCATAGTTTTCATCCGATTCTTATGAAAATTTGCAGGTTTACTATAGAAGTCATGAGGATTCCAAAAACTAATTGAAAAATATCCTAAGGAATATTGGAAATTCTCTAAACTCGTATGTTTCATAAGATTTTAGAAAATTTTGCGTCAAAAACATGGTTCTATAAAACATCAAATTTTTACCTGAGGCAACATCTGAATCAAGCTAAATTATTTTTTCTAATATTCCTTAAGGTATGACCCACCACCTGTAAAAATAAAATTCATGGCTTTTTGCTTGCTTTGTTGCTAAAAAAAATTTTATGGAAAAAAATCCCTTTTCACGACTCTGGTCGTCAGTGTTGGGTCCTCCTTCAAGTGTGATGAAATGCTTGTGTTAACTGTTTTCTATATCTAAGAAAATATTTACAACATGTATCTAGTGCATAATACATTCAAAAATTAAAACATTTTTTATGTGCAGGTTGTTTTTCTCCCGATAAGAAAAATATATTTTTGAAATAGAATATTTTAAGGAATTCATAGCACTTACCCATCATTGCTGGGGAAAACTTGATTGTTGCTATATAAAACACATCAAAATACGGGATGCATGTCAATACAAGTTAACTTTCTCCATTCTGTATTGACAAAAAACTTCACGAATGTTTTTTAACTCATGAATGTTGTTCTACTTTGAACAAAAAGGTTTTCAAAGTACTGGATAAAGATTTCCTTCCAGAGCATGATTCAGAAGTTCTTGATAAAGCGAGTCATATGGATGTGCTAGTTGGGTTACTAAAAGAAAACTGGTGACAGCAGGCAGTCAGCAAGAGATAATTCAGCTACTAACACTAGCTCCGGCTTCGTGGATTATGAAAAAAATAGCCACCAAAATTAATGTAAGTGAATATACAATTCGGCATGCTAGGGAATTCTAGGAATGAAAGGCATCATAGCCATACTAGATCCAAGGAGGGGCAAAAACATAGAACAAACTGCAGTGGACTTAGTTCAGACATTCTACCAAAATTACGAGTATTCACGCCTTATGCCAGGAATGAAAGATAAGGTGAGTGTGTCCAAAAATTTCCACAAGCAAAAGAGGTTACTTCTAAGTAACCTAATTGAGCTGTATGCAGCTTTTTAATTTGAATTCCCACATGTAAAAATAGCGTTTTCAAAATTCTGTCGGTTGCGGCCTAAATGGTGCGTGTTGGCAGGCTCCTCTGCAACCCATTCTGTGTGTGTCTGTGCTATCCATCAGAATGCATCACTTCTTCTCCACGGATGCTCTATAGAGGAGACCTACAACAACCTATTTGACTACTTGGTATGTTCCAAAGATAACAGGGATTGCATGTTACGGCACTGTTCAGAATGTATGTCTGACAAACAACTTGAAGGAGCATCTGAAAAGTAAATTCGAGGAATGGGACCCTGAAGATCAAGTGACATACAATGGGTGACAACAGATCAGACCCAATAAATTACGTTAACAGTGACTCTGGATGAATACATAAATAGTCTGGTTAACAATCTCGAAAAACTTCTCCCACATTCCTTCATAAACAAATCCCAGGCGAGATACCTAAAAGAACTAAAAAATAACCTACAGCCAGACGAAGCCATTGTTTTGCTGGATTTCAGTGAAAACTACCATTATGTAATACAAGATGAGGTTCAGGGTCATCACTGGAATCAGGATGGTTGTTCCCTACATCCAGCGGTAATTCATACTCGTGGACAGCTGAAGAAAGATCTCTGTGTGTCAAGTTTGTGTGTATTTTGTGACCTTCTAGAACATGATGTAGCTTTCGTATTTGAAGCGCAAAAAATAGTCATTCAGTTTTTAAAGGAAAAGTTCCTTGAAGTAAAGAAAGTGCAATATTTCAGTGATGGTTGTGCTGACCAATATAAGAACTGTAAAAACTTTATAAACCTGTGCCATCATCACCTAGACTTTGTCTTGCATGCTTCTTAGTCTTTTTTTTCAACTAGTCATGGGATATCTCCATGTGATGGGATAGGTGGAACAGTTAAGTGCATTCTTACAAGAGAAAGCCTTCAGCAGGATCTGGGTAATACAATGACTTCCATTGAAAAGGTGTTTGAGTTCTGCAAGTACAAAGTGGATAAAATTTCATTTTACGTTTTAAAAAAAGAACATTTATCAATGATTCGGCAACAATTAGAAACTCACTGGTACCTCGTAAAAACAATCCCAGGTACTCATAGCTACCATTCTTCTATACATTATTGTGACAAAAAAAAATAGCTTTGACACCAAATACAGTTCTGTCCACAATTTCGTGATAAAGCCAAGTTGGGAAGAAATTTTGACAAAAACTTGTACTAATTCTTTTGTGGCCTGCTTGTATGACAATCACTGGTTTTTTGGGCTACTTATGTCAAAGGATGTTGACCCATGTGATATAAAAGTGAAATTCTTTATCATTTTACTGGCCAAAAGAGAAAGAAGATATTTGCAATGTTACTGTAAATAATGTCATTTGTTATGTGGAAACTCCTACCACAAGAGGCTCAGGACGAATGTATTACTTCTCGGAGAAAGACATTGAACAAAAACAAGAACGTGTGAACCGACGGCTGTAGGATTTAAAAGGAAAACTTGGAATTACCATTACTGGAAAAAAAATGTAACTCTAGTGTAACTGAAATATTAGCTTTCTCAGAGATAGGCCTCATTGAAGACCTTGGATACTATCCTATTTAACTACAAACTGATGCACAGACAAAAGTGACTATATATTGTGATTATTCATTTATAAGTTGTGCAACATTAATGAAGTAAAACACATTCGTGAAGTTTTTTGTCAATACAGAATGGAGAAAGTTAACTTGTATTGACATGCATCCCGTATTTTGATGTGTTTTATATAGCAACAATCAAGTTTTCCCCAGCAATGATGGGTAAGTGCTATGAATTCCTTAAAATATTCTATTTCAAAAATATATTTTTCTTATCGGGAGAAAAACAACCTGCACATAAAAAATGTTTTAATTTTTGAATGTATTATGCACTAGATACATGTTGTAAATATTTTCTTAGATATAGAAAACAGTTAACACAAGCATTTCATCACACTTGAAGGAGGACCCAACACTGACGACCAGAGTCGTGAAAAGGGATTTTTTTCCATAAAATTTTTTTTAGCAACAAAGCAAGCAAAAAGCCATGAATTTTATTTTTACAGGTGGTGGGTCATACCTTAAGGAATATTAGAAAAAATAATTTAGCTTGATTCAGATGTTGCCTCAGGTAAAAATTTGATGTTTTATAGAACCATGTTTTTGACGCAAAATTTTCTAAAATCTTATGAAACATACGAGTTTAGAGAATTTCCAATATTCCTTAGGATATTTTTCAATTAGTTTTTGGAATCCTCATGACTTCTATAGTAAACCTGCAAATTTTCATAAGAATCGGATGAAAACTATGGCTGAGACAAATTATTTCCCTCTGGAGGTACAAGTGCCTCTGGAGACCGCATTCATTGAAAAACTGCAGTTTCACCCAAACTTCAAATGGTCGTGAAAAAAAAAACTATTAGAGATAGCCAAGAAATATTTTACACTGTTTCATTCCAGCATGGAAGGATGAAAATTGGCAAGTTTCATCAAAATCCGAGTCGGTGGGTGTCATGCCTGGATGAACTGACATGGAATGACCCTTCATGCATCAAAAACCCGATGTAAAAATGGAAACTGTTATCAAAAATACAAATATCGTAGCCACTAAGAAAAAATAATGATGTGAAAAGGATCGCAAACGTTATGTATGCACGAGATAAGGGTCATTCTAATTTCAAATCAACCAGGCCATGACACCCACCGACTCAGATTTTCATGAAACTTGCCATGGTCATACATTCTGGTATGATTAGAAATTTTGTACAATTTTAGCCTCCAATAGGGTGGTTTCCTATTATTTTTTTATTGCCTAAATCAAAAGATTATTACTCCTGGAGTACGCATTTCACACTTTTAGATTTTTAAATGACGATATCTATTTTACGCGATTAAATGAAAGGTGAAAAATTTCAAGCGCACGAAAACGCGACGGTTAAGAATGAATGCCGGGAAATCTCTCCGTGTAACGTCGTTCTGGTCCCCGCTGCTGCAAATGAGGTGACCTTTGGGCCAGGCTCTGAGCGTTGATACGACACAGGATGCTAGCAGGTAGTGGAGTACCATGCTAGCTGGTAGCGCTTGGATTAAATAGGGATTATTATTCCCCTATCAAACGAAGGAAACTTTCCGATCATAAGCAGTTTTAATAGATGATTATTAAGACATGTTTCCCTGAGCTTTGTGCCTCATGCATGCATTGGTAATTTCAGACGATGTAAAACTCCTATCTTCTCGTATAGAAACTAGGTCCCTGTGGCGTCACGTGGAGTGGCATCGCATGGGCGCCAATCTGGCCTTTTTCGAATGAGGATAAAATTGACCATTGCCATTCGTCTAAACCGGTATTTCTAAAACCAAATAATTTGCATATGTATAATGAATACACTAATGGTGGGTAATGAATCGCAATCAATGCCTTTCATTTTCTTTGATGAAGGAAACCACCCTATTGTCAAGTAAACAATATTGGAGCATGCAATATCTCTCTATAGCGTATGCTACTGGCTCTTAGAGTACGAAACACATTAGCATCCATGTGAATGTCCTCCCCCACGTACTGCTAATTTCGTGCTATCTGAACTATTCCAGCAGAGGGAGTTTTACTTAAAAAAATTTTATTTAAAGAGCCAGTAGCATACGCTATAGTGAGATAAGGCATGCTCAAATATTGTTTAATCATGAGTCTAACTTATATCTCCTCTAAATTGTGTAATTTCTATGTGCCTTGAAAAAGAGCCATTTTTCCCCATGACCATGAATGAGTATTTTTTTTACTAAAAGGAACGTCGGACTAATGACTTTTTTTCACCAGGATCTTTGCTCATGCATTAATGATTACTTTAAACCGAACCATGAGTCTGTATTCACATTGCCTTTCCCTGCGGATGCTGACAATGAAAAATGGTACCAGCGAGATTTTTTTGTGAACTTAATTTTTTTGCAGCTGAATTACTTCATGCAGTGAATATTAAATGGTAATCGTGGGATCATTATGGATCAATTATCTTTAGAAAAAAAATCATGCCTTTCCATCTCAAAGGAAGGGAGTTATGGATGAAAATAAAAATCACCATGCATTGTACATTGAGGCATTTTAGGGGTCACGCCCAAATTTCAATTAATCATATTTCATTAACAATTGACAATTGGGGGTCAAAATTGAACACAATCTCTAATTGTACCAGAATGTATTACCATGGCAAGTTTTATGAAAATCCGAATCGGTGGGTGTCAGTTGATCGATATATTGGTTGATTTGACATGGAATGACCCCATAGTAAGACTCTGAACACGTTTCCTTACACACAAATAAAATCACAAGCCCCTAAAAATCTAAAAAGTATTCTGATTTATTAAATGTCATACCTCAATACTTAAATCTGCAGCACAGCACAAACATTAAAGTATTCAAGGAACAGAATTTATAGCACTAATAACACAGGTCTGCGACATAAAAATTGTTTCAAATTTATTTGAGTGATTTTCATAGTGTTTTCAACGCTGATTTAGGGAAAAAAAAAGAAAAAATTCCATCACGCACAGTCATTGCATAACCCATAATGTATAACAGTCATGAGCACTACCATGGACTACAAAAACACAGCTGATCAATGATCACACGAATTATCCAAACATTACACTAAGTATAATAACAAACAATGAATATTATAAATACAAGGACACGTGTGATTTAACAATTTGATATGGCCGCTGTGCAAAAGTAGAAAATGGACACAGGCAAAATGGAAATATGTAAGGAGAGAGAGGGCCCACAAGAGGTGAGGAGATCATGAGAAGTTCTGAGTAATATACAGTGCCATATAGAAGAGAGAAGGCATTAATAAAATGTGCATGGATATAACATAATAAACTAGGGTAGCATAGGCAATTGCAAACTATATAACATGCACTCAAAAGACTGATCAATACAAAAATATAGCTCAACAGTCACTCCTACAGCTAAACTAGATAACAGAATACACATTGGAAATTAATTTTGAATAATAATGCCTACAAATACAATTTGGCATACAAAATGCAATGGGGTAGCCAGTGGGTGAAGTCCAAGGGGTCCAGATGCTCCCCAAAATATAAAAACACAATTTTCCTTTTCTTTCCCTGGTTTTGGACCCCCCCTCCCCTTTAACTAAATTTCTGGCTACGCCGCTGACAAAACATGAACGAGAAGAGAAAGTCATTTCAAACAGAAAGAAGATGAAATGCTAAAGTTTGATCTGAGGTTTCCACGGCATTTCTTCATTTGAGTCTTTTGGCTTCCGGGCGTTCTTCCGCGTTTAGATGTCCATAAGTGATGACAGTTTCTCCAACCATCCCGCTGACGTCTTCAGGTCAGAAAGGGTCTTCCAATGGCCACACTGTGGATTTCGATAAGCCTAAAGTCTTGTGTAATGAAAGCCATTACTACCCTAGGCTATTCCGAGAAGCTATAGAGATAGCAAAGCACCCTGAGAACTGCAACAGAGAAGACGGCTACACATTAGCCAACACATGGAAAAGGGTCTTCACAATGAACGACCAATAAGAGCCCACCTGAATTCCGACCAATCAGAATCGGCCTCTTTATTCCCATAGGTACCTATATAAGACGGCCAAATTTTATGCATCGCTACTTCTGACCTGAAGACGCCAGCAGGATGGCTGGAGAAACAGTCGTCACTTATGGACATTTAAATGCGGAGGAACGCCCGGAAGCCAAGACCCAAAGGCTAAAACGATGGAGATGATCCTCGTCTTTGGTTCTGGAACTCCCTCGTTATCTCTTCTGCAATGTCCATCAGGCCACATCATTGCTCTGAAAGAAAAAAATAGAGATTGAATACAGCATTCTGCCGATTATCCTAATGGCTAATGATGGGGGAGAGATGGTACGAGTAATCAGAAAATACGGACAATCCACACTTTCAGTTTAATGTCTTAACGGTGTAAACAAGCTGCCATGTTGTTTATTTAAATGAATTAAAATTAACATTAGTAGTGAGGAAGCAATAATGGGAGGCAATAATGGTAGTGAGGGACGCGGAGAGGAAAAGGGAAGTCATGTATGGAGAGAAGGAAGAGATAGACGTGTTGTAAGAGATTGGGAGATAAATTAAAGTAGTGGTGTATTGAGAGACCGGAGGAAGAAATACGACAGAATTCAAGATCGGCAGAAAGAAGAAGAGGACGCAGCGAAAAGGCAGGCGCCTACGAGAGACAAAGAGATTGGAGGAAAAGGGATGCGGCAGAACTCAAGATCCCCACTGGTGCAGTTCATGGCAGTGGTTCAGTGAGTGGTTGTACGGATAGTGCAAATGGGATTGTGATAGTAATGGCGGCTTGTTGATGTTGTTTATGCTCACGAGTTTTAAATTGTAAAATTTCTTTATAAAGTGTTATAAAAATCATTTGTTAAGTAAGAGAAGTGGAAAATTAAACAAAACGTTACAATGGGCAATATATTTTTCTGACGTAATCGGGCAAGGTGAGTCCAATGGACTCTTTTAACTTATGCTTTTAATTTAAACTATTAAACAGTGAAAAATATTTCTTTTCACATCTATTTGTACGCATTGTGCACTATAGAATCATTTAACAGAAAATTGATTATTTTTTGTTTAACAAAAGTTTTACATTACTAATTAATTTCATACATAGTCAAACAGCGAGTACAGTGGACTCTTTTGACTAATTCTTTCTGTTTTCACTGCATAAAACACCAAATATTTATCGTTACATGTTCATAGTGATAATTTTACATTATATTGACAATTCAAACCAAATATTTGTAAAATGCACATTACTTTTTACATTTCGTGCAAACAGACTTACCTTGCCCGGATTTGTGGGAACTCAGGGAAAAAAATTATTTTTTAAGTTACTTTAATTCCAAAAGAAGTTTGAATTACTCTAAGTCATAGGAAATATACAATTAGAAGAAGTAAAAAATTTACAACATGCTGACATTTCAATAACATAATAAAATTCTCAAAAATGTGATATGCGATGAGTCCAAGAGACTCACCTTGCCCGTATTAGGGTTAACGTGCATATATAAAGCTGCAATTCCACAGTTTCATCAAAATTCACGGCCCAAACTGTGATAGGTGTGGATATTTGGCTTATTGGACGTAAAAGTAAAAAAATTTCATCGGGAGGAAAAATCTGAAAACTTAAAAAAATTGATTACTTTTCCAGATATATTGACTTCAATTAACATGGGAGCCTTACGGGACTTAAACTTTTCCGCTTTTATTATGTACTTTTAGACGTCTGAGGAACATGATATTCAATGGACATTAACTAGATTTTTTGGTTAATTTTTTGGTATGGTTGTCATTCCGACAAATTGATATTTAGTATTTTTTCTTATGTTTTAACGTTTCCAATGCTTTTCTTATGGGAAAACTTTAAGAATTTTTGGAGCATCTTGCAATAATCGTACGACAAATTCCTTGACATATAAGGTGGAGGATTTTTTGGTCAATTTTTTGGCTATCTTGGAATTTTCATATGTCGAAACAATTCCGAGAAATAAACGATTTCAATTTTACATTGTCGTGATGGGCGAATTTTCAAACCCGGATTTCGGCCTTGAGACATGTGCCATACGAAAATTTGGAATCTCCGCGAAAAACCGTAAAGAGTGATTCACACCCTAACGAACTACCCCATTTTCCCCGTAACCCTTTTGGCTGATTCATAATAAAATTCCGAAAAATATCCTGCATGCGAAAAATCATTGTCGGGTCATTTCATGTCAAATCAACCATTATTTTGACCAAATGACACCCACCGACTCGGATTTTCATGTTTTTGATGGGGAGAGAACGAATGATCGGAAAATGTTCACTATTTACACAAAACTTTGAATTAGCCGGGATTCAAACCCAGGTCTCTCAATAGGGTGGGGTTTCTTGATGAATCGAAACTTGCAGCATTTAGGTGGTGGACGGGCTCCATATTAATAATGAAAAACACTTTGTTACTTCCACAAAATTCACAATTTCTATTTCATTTCCGGTTTCACCTATTACACCATTTTCAAATACATCTACATCAAATACATACGTGTATTTGAAATTGGTGTAATAGCCGAAACCGGTAATAAAATAGAAATTGTGAATTTCGTGGAAGTAACAAAGTGTTTTTCATTATTAATATGGTTTCCCATTGTTTTTTACTGCCTAAATCGAAAGATTATAACTCCTGGAGAATTGGATTGGGCATAAGAGGTAGATGCTTGTACATATTAAAGTTGGAATTTTGAGAGACAAACCGGATGATTTGTAGTAGTTGCCATTGTCTTTGTGTTATACAGTAGATTCCGTTTAATGGGTCCTCCGATTACTTGGGGCAGCCGCTTAATTGGGGCAGATCTTGAAGAACAGAACCCAATAGAGGAATATCCCAGAGTATTCTCCGCTTAATGGGGAACTTGCATGGGTCGCCGATTGCTCTAAAAACTATTTTGAATAAGTAAAATGGATACATTAGCTCCCAGAAATACCTTAAGTTTCACCATTCATCATCAAAAGAAATAAAAAAATTGACTTTAAAATCGAGAAAAAATTCACTGAGCCGACCACTGCGCGAAGACACCCGAGCGTTGCCGAGGCTAGACGTGACGTCATAGGTGCCTAAACAACCGTAGGGAGTTGGTAAATACGCTGAGCGCATGCTGTAAAATTTGTTTTGAGGGAGTATTTATCCATTCATCGTCACTTTATTTTGTTCTGTTATTCTTGGGCAAGTTTTCCTATTGCTATTGTGCAACGATCATTGCTTGGGATATTAATAATGCAACCTCGGGATTATGAAATACAAGCGTTTCACTTCGTATGTTTTAGTTATCAGAAAAATGGATGATAACATTGCCGCTCGTCCTAATAGTACACTTGAAATTCATCTACATCTAGATAATTTCCCGCAAGCCGCCTAAAAGAGGTGTGGCAGGGGGTGTTAGGACACCAGCCTTTTTTTTGGGACACCAAAAATCGAATCCACGACACCACAAAAAATGGTCCTAGAGTTCTCCAATCAGCGAGCAAAAGTTGCATTGACTGGAATTCACCTCATAATACAAGCACAGGCAGTCCTAAACAACGATTTCTCCTGTACCTACGATTAAATGGATGAAGTTATCGTATATAATAGCATTGGAGACATAATTAAACATCAAAATTGTTCTAATTAAATACTTATGATGAATGATATGCCGTCGATAACATCAACTTACAATTAACGTATCCCCCTTCCAACAGCCGTGGCTCAGACTGCTACAACAATGTTACCTAGATATTATAAAATATTTGGTTTCACTGCTCCAGTTTTATATTTTATGCCCTTACTCAGATATTAATATTATAAATAATACAAAATATGAGGGCTTTCGAGCCTCTATTGTCAGATATTTATCTTTAAATAGAAAACAATCAACACGTCTCACAAACGGAGCTCTCACAACGGCAGGCAACTGTTACAAGCAATCACAACAATAGCATCGTGTGATGTTTAGGCACCTTTAATGTCATCGAGGCTTCGTCAGCAGTGGCTTGGGGGGTGAGGGAGTTTTTCCCGCGCTTTAAAATTTGTTATATTTATCATTGAATATCTCGCGAAGGAAAACTCAGATTTCATGCAGTTTTCTTTGTTGAATTCAGAAAATAATTTTCTGTCCGCCTGTGAAATAAAAAAAATTCATGCAAGTTCCTCATTGGGACAGCATGCCGCTTTATTGGGCCATGGGTCGGCGACGTAGACTCCATACTCGCGACGAAATTAAACTTTTTTGTTTCCAGAATGCTATTTTTATATTTTCCTCCTTTGATTTACTCTTATTTTTCTTTAATGTTCCTATTCTTGCCCTATTTTGAAATCTCTTGTTGTATACTATCCGCAAGAGGATAGGACTTTTTTTAAAAAGGAACCACTTAAAGACATTCATTTAGCGTGGCCCAAGGCTGAGAAAAATATTTTTAACTAAATTGTTATTATTCTTAAAAATGATATTAAATTAACTAAACTCGTTGATTTATTAATCAAATTTATAGTTTAATAAACTTATGTTGCATTATAAACATTCTTTAGTCTTCTTTTTATCATTTCAACGTTTGTTTATGCCCATATACAGGATAGTTCGCCTAATTGGGGCAAAGTGCACAAGTCCCAATATGTCCCAATTAACCGGAATCTACTGTATATGAAATTCTGGACATGTGATTGAGGTTTTTTTATGTGGTCCTTAAGAACCTCTTATAAGGTAAGAGGGATATAGAGGAAAATGTAACGTTAATTTCACTTTCACAATCTTAGATTTTTTAATGACGATATTTATTTTTTAGCGATTAAAGGAAAAGTAAAAATCTTCAAGCAGGCATTGGTGATGAGCGATATATCGCTCGTCACTAATCCATGCTACTCACCTTAGTCTTGACTAGCATCTTCGGCACCACGTGGTTTGAGTAGAACGCAAAGAGGAGTGGCACATTGTCCAACAGCCGATATCTTCCCGCTGCGGATCCGCTCCGAGCAATGATCCCAGGAACTGTAGCTGCCATGTAACAGTCCTTTGCCAAACTAGATATCTTTCTGTACGCATAATGGATCCATCTGTCCAACAGAAATCCTCTACACCTCTTCTCCTCGTCCACCTCATCCATCACTCTCTTCCACTCGTGTTCACTCTCTGAATCTTCTCGTTCATACGGCCTGCCCCCGTTGCAGAACAAAAGCTTCTGAGATAGCTGAGAGAGGGCCCTGGCGAACCAACCAGCGACCAAGTCGTAGCTAAATCCCTCCCCCGCACCCAGATAAACGGTCCCGGATTCCAGGTCGGCGAACACGGTCCAACGATTGCCTTTCCCCGTGAGCCCATTCAAATCGGTAAACTTCTGCTTCATCTTCCGGATGTTTGTGGACTCGCTGTCCACCAAAACCTTCACTTCACTCTCTACGCTCAGGTGCTTCAGCATCAAGGCGGTGAAATCGTCCCGATCGTAAATCCTCTCGTAAAACCAGCGCACTCTGTCGAATCGGTCCCCTTGCACCATGCGTGTCTTTCCCAACATGGCCTCGATGCACTTGTGCCTCTCTTCAATTGCGTCGGACGAAAGCGCACTCGTCTTATCTCCAAGACCCGCCACTGCGTCGGTCGCACTCTCCCCGGTCCACGGTTCTGCCGCCTCGTGGGATGGCAAAAGCGGATAATGTCCATGCGTTTGGTCCTTTGCTTCCGTCACGGAAGAGCTCATCTGAGCAAAGAGAGACTTCATCTCCTGCCTCAACCCATCCACACAAGTCTTCAGAGACGCAATTTCAGAGTCTGACCTGGACACCTCGGACGATGTTCCATGGAGAAGGCTGGCGGTTGGGGCACTTGGAGATATGTTCCGGCGCTGCACCATTGCCTCGTCCCTTCTGTGCACCAACGTCACCAACTTGAGCACTTGCAGGCGTTGGGGGTCGTTAGGGAAGAGGCGAACCATCTCCTGAGCCGCAGAGAGAGGGCTCTCGCGACTGTCATCCATCAGATGTGGGTCAGCTCCTCTCGCAAGTAGCTCCTCAACCCAATCAGCCTTACCTGTTGAAGTTTATGAATTAATCGATTGATAATTTATATAAAAATAAATGAGCAAAGGGTTGTCAAGGGCTGATAGTTGTTGACTAGTTACCGGGATTAGATGAATAAACGTTAGATCAACAAGGGAAAATTAGATAAACAATTAGATCAACAAGGGAAACTGTTGAAGTTTATGAATTAATTGATTGATAATTTACATAAAAATAAATGAGCAAAGGGTTGTCAAGGGCTCATAGTTGTTGACTAGTTACCGGGATTAGATGAATAAACGTTAGATCAACAAGGGAAAATTAGATAAACAGTGGAAATTTAGATAAACAATTAGATCAACAAGGGAAACTGTTGAAGTTTATGAATTAATCGATTGCTAATTTAAATTGAAAGAAATGAGCGAAGGGTAGTCAAGGGCTGTTAGTTGTTGACTGGTTACCGGATTAGATCAACAAGTCAAAGAGACAACAACAACTTGTATAATTAAAGAGAATAATTAAGTCCAATAGGTTTTGGGCTTGCTGGCACTTCGTTAAACGTGAAAAAGAGTCAAGTTGTGGACTGTAAAACAGAGAAGTTAAAAAGTGAATTGAAGTTGGATAAAGCAAAACGAGATTGAGTAATTGTTTTAACAAAATGTTAATTTGAATCAACAAGGGAAACTGTTGAATTTTATGAATGAATCGATTGCTAATTTAAATTAAAATAAGTGAGCAAAGGTTGTCAAGGGCTGATACTTGTTGACTAGTTACCGGATTACATCAATAAGTCGAAGACACAACTACTAGTTAAAGAGAATAATTAAATAAAGTAAAGTATAATTAAAGAGAATAATTAAATCCAACATTACCGAGTCTCACTCCCTCGTGCAAAGGCGTTCTTTGCCACATGCCACGTATATCCACGTCCTTCAGCATGTCCACCAGGTCTTTATGCTGCAGCAGTGATCCAGTTGACAGCCCTGCAAAGAGCCTCTCCTTGACAAATGCCTCGGAATTTACTGTAGAAATGTTGCTCGTCATCCTTGCGAGATAATAAAACAATTGTTGTAAGCGTTTGCTAGATTCAGCGGACAGGAAGTTGAAATAATCGTTCCAAGCGTCAGTTGGACTTAACAGACAGGAAGTTGCCAATGGAAACAAGGCCTGGTGGCGACAGTCGGCAGGGAGTAATACACGATCTCAGCGTTGTCAAGAAAGGATGAAATATTGACTGCAATGAAAAAGAATGAATACCAAATTAATACCTTAAAAGTTGTCAACGGCAGTGTTGGAATATAACAACTAGCACAAGAGTGATTTGGGAAAAAAAATAATAAATATATCTCGATTTTAATTTCCCCTGGTGAATTATATCGATAAATAGGGTGGTTTCCTATTATTTTTTTATTGCCTAACTCGAAAGATTCTTACTCCAGTAGTACACATTTCAACCTTTTAGATTTTAAAATGACGATATCTATTTTTTTAGATTAAATGAAAAGGGAAAATTTTCAAGCATGCAAAAATGCGAGAATAAATACTGATTATGATTGACGATAAGGATTATTAATACCCTATCAAATGAAGGAATTTCTGACCATAGGCATGTTTTAAAAGGTGATTATTAAGGGATGTTTCCCTGAGCTCTGTGCCTCATGCATGCATTGGTAAGCTCACACGATGTACAACTCCTATCTACTCATACAGAAACTAGGTCCTTGTGACGTCACGTGGAGTGGCAACGCATGGGCACCAATCTGGCCTTTTTCAAATGAGGTTAAAATTGACCATTGCTATTCGTCTAAACCGGAATTTCTAAAACCAAATAATTAGTATATTTTGAATACACTAATGGTGGGTAACGAATCGCAATCAATGCCTTCTGTTTTCTTTGATGAAGGAAACTGCCCTATTTTTATTGAGTTTGCAACAAGGTTAACTCATTCGTACAGGCCAACGTTTCAGAAGACGACATGTCTCCTATTTTCAAGGTGTGTTACTCAAACAAAGTCCAATTTCACACATTTAAATTTTATTGTAAAATTGGACTTTCATTGAGTAACATGCCTTGAAAATGGGAGACAAGTCCTCATCTAAAACGCCAACCCATACGAACAACTTAACCTGGTTGACCACCCAAGAAGAATTCATCAATTAATATCGTACGCAACACAGAAGAAAATGGAAAATTCTCTAGAGTGGTACTTTTTGAATGCAATCACTCACAACCATCATTTCAACGAGGAAATACCAATTCTGATGCAGACCAAAATACATTCACCTTCACCAAATAGTTGCAAGCATTTGTTGAGTTGAGGTAACAATGCATCGCCAAGAGTGGTGGCACATATATATACATGTTAGCAAGTGCAAGTCCTACGAAGGGTAGGAGAGAAGAGAAGCCTCATGAAAACCTTAATAAGAAGACGGAACAACCTTATAGGCCACATCTTGAGACATGATGGCCTGATGAAGACGATCGTCGAAGGACAAGTGGAAGGCAAGAACGGAAAAGGAAGACCTCGAACAAAATATATGGAGCAAGTAAAGAGAGATGTGAAAGAGAAGAAATACGTAGGAGTGAAAAGATTAGCTGATGGGAGAACTGAGTGGAGAGCTGCGTCAAACCAATCCTAGGATTGTTGACCAGTGATGATGATGAGCAAGTGCACACCCAAAGATGAATGAATTATATAAAAAAACTATGTATTCCTTGGCAAAGAGAAAGATAAAAATCTAGTCAACAAACGGATGGATTATGAAGCTCCGATCACTACACCTATCTCGTTGGCGAATTCACCCTACACGCGTGTGATCCCTTGGCATCAAGCCGGCTGCATATTCGGTCTACAGGATCACTTGTGGATGTTCGGGTGGGACAAGGTAAGTGTGGGAGGAACGCCATATTCAAATGGGTGCTGGCAGAAGATTCAACATGACGCAATGCGCCGTAAAGTCCTACAATGACAGGTTACAGGAGTTACTGAATTAAACTTGTCTGTTACCCAGGCATAGCTCAGACCCGGTGAATGGTAGAGATGGGGTGGTTCCCCAAAACCTTGGTTGAAAGATAGACAGTTAATATTTTTTTTAATAGGGCGCCAGGTGTATGCATTGGATGCACCACCAAGGAAGGTACGTCACAACCTTTTATGACGAGATGAAGTAGAACAGATACAAGTTTTATTTTCACAAGGATTTAATGTAAATTCACCAACATTCTTGGAATATGGTAAGGAGTTTCCCCAATTCACAATATTGCCTCCAATCAGGAAGTTTCCTCAAAGTTATCACACACTCACACTGGTCACACTCTCCGACAACATTAACTCTTCACCTTACCACAATTTGTAAGATGAAATAAAATAAAACAAAAATATGACTCCTGTCATTCCAAAATTAATAATCTGCTGCATGCACCCGCAAACTTGGGAGAGGAAGAGAAAATCCACACTACAGCCACATGGCGATGTACGCCATCGAGAGAGGAACAGCTCTCTGCACTAAAATGGAACCCTGCAATAAGAACATTGCATGTCAGGGAATGCGGAGAGAATTGACTCAGAGGAAACTTAAGAGTGGGCGGTGTGACTGGACTTGCCGATGCGGGCAAAGCGAGAGGCGTGGCGGAGAGGACAGTCTAGGAGCGTGTCTCATCAGTGAAAGAACGATAGCCTGCGCACGTCGCTGGGTTGGGAGGGCTCCCGGGAGGGGAGGAGGGGAGGGGAGAGGGGTGTGGGATGCCAGAACTTGTTTTCTCGGACGCAAGACGGATCACGGAGAGCTCAAGACGGATCGCATAACTAAAATTTTCCGACAGCTGGTGGTCATGCGCAGAAGTCGCGGCGGAGACCGTGACAGCAAGTGTGCACGTGCATATTTGGTGAGTGACTCGCAGGTAGTGTAGCGGTGTAGCTGCCACCTACCTTACCTGCGGTCATGATCCTAGTCCGTCAGTGCACTCAGTGCCATCTAGTGGCATTCATTTGAACTTCATGCCCTTTCTTCATCATCGTATACCTTCTCTAATGTACACCTTGGATATGTAGCCACCAGCCGCAGCTGGTCGCCAATGGATATGATCAGTAGTGTTGCGATGGTCAGTGAGGAGAAACTAAATATCCCACCACGAGGATGATATGTTCCCATGAAAGGATGAAATGTCGTCTGAAATGAAACCAAATAAATTCAAGTTTTTATCTAAAAAGTTTTCAATAATACAATAAACTGCCTAATAAAGAGTACAACCATAAAATATGATACAGAAAACGCCCGATTATTTGGCTGTAGATTATCCACGCACGAGTTCACGCTCCAACGATGTTTTCCGCGATCTTTATAAAAAATAAAATTGGGCACAAAAGCACCAAGATACATACATTTTAATGCAAGGATACACCAGGCTTATTATTTCCAATAAAATCCCATCCGTAAAACTTAATTATTTTATTTACTCGCTGACATGTGGTAGATATAGAAAAAAACTACAGGACAGGGGTGCCTAAGATATCCTGAGTAACCTTTACTTTTGTTGTGATAAAAAATAATCAAGTCACATGCAAAGTTTAAGATAGGTTCGATTAAAATGATTATACACATTTTTGTGGAATATTTGTCAAGAAGAGTCTTGTGGATAGTCACACAAAAAAAGCTCTAACCTTTTTCGACCATTCCTAGTGGGGACTAGTGATGAGCCAAACTGTGATTATCCAATAGGGTTGTTTCCTATTATTTTTTTATTGCCTAAATCGAAAGATTATTACTCCTGGAGTACATATTTCTCGCTTTTACAATTTTAAATGGCGACATCTATTTTTCGCGATTAAATAAAAAGTGAAAATTTTCAAGCACGCGAAAATGCGACGGCTAAGTATGAATGCTGGGAAATCTCCGTGTGACGTCGTTCTGGTTCCTGCTGCCGCAAGTGAGGTGACCTTGGAGCGAGACTTTGAGCGCTGATACGACGCAGGATGCTAGCTGGTAGCGCTTGGCTTAAATAAGGATTTTTAATACCTTATCAAACAAAGAAAACCTTCTGACCTTAGCCACTTTTAATAGGTGATTATTAAGACACGTTTCCCTGAGCTATGTGGCTCATGCATGCATTGGTAATCTCAGGCGATGTAAAACTTCTATCAACTCGTATAGAAACTAGGTCCCTGTGATGTCACGTGGAGTGGAATCGCATGGGCGCCAAATGTGGCCTTTTTTAAATGAGAATAAAATTGACCATTGCCATTCGTCTAAACTGGGATTTCTAAAACCAAATAATTTGTATATTATGAATACACTAATGGTGGGTAACGAATCCCAATCAATGCCTTTCGTTTTCTTTGATGAAGGAAACTACCCTATTTTGAAGCCGTTCGACAAGTTTTCTGGCTGTCTCTCCGCAGTGCACACTAGGCGGGAGAATCAATAGAGGCAATGCAGTTAATGAGATTGCAACTAGCCTTAAACTAACAACTAGACGTCAGAAATGACTTGAGCGTGTGGTGTGGAGGAGGTGCAATTACCCTATCTGCTCAGTACCTGCCTGTCGCTTTTATAGTGTTTTTACTGAGCTATTGGAGGTTGAAAAAAAATCTCCCTCGTGAATTTTGTTAATCTACTATAGGGTGTCCTCATATTTTCCCTGTTAAACAGAGATTTCTTAAACTAAATAATTTTTATATTATGAATTTAGATTGATTTTTTGATTTAACCTTTTAGATTGTTTAATGATAATATCTATTTTTTGCGATTTAATGAAAAGGGAAAATTTTCAAGCTCACGAAAACGCAACAATAAATACTGATTACGATTGACGATAAGGATTATTAATATCCTATGAAATGAAGGAAACTTTCTGACCATAGGTAGTTTTAAAAGGTGATTATTAAGAGATGTTTCCCTGATCGCTGTGCCTCATGTGTGCAATAGTAATCTCAGACGATGTAAAACTCCTGACTGCATCTGGGCCCCTGTGACGTCACATGGAGTGGCATCGCATGGGTGCAAATCTGGCCTTTATCAAATGAGGTTAAAATTGGCCTTTAACATTCCTCCAAACCGGTATTTGTAAAACCAAATAATTTGTATATTATCAATACACTAATGGTGGGTAACGAATTGCAATCAATGCCTTTCGTTTTCTTTGATGAAGGAAACCTCCCTATTATCAGTTTATATTTTTTGAGATAGGAACATATATTTATGTTGTAAACTGACTGAATAAACAATTGTATGACAACATAGAGGGGTGATATAAGATGAGGGGTCCGGGTACCTGCTCCCAGATTCCTAGGGGCAAAGGCCTAAGCTCCTCTGCGTTGCATCCCGAAATTAACATTATGACTTTGCATACCCACGACTGTCATAAAAGGGGGAGAACAAGTAACCAGGTATTTAAGGCATTCATCCAGAAAGTCATTGCTGCACTCATTAATTTATATCTCCTGATCCAATGGTCATCCCAGCTTGGATTATTTACTATCTTGTTAAGAGTAACATGAAGAATCAAATAAATTTTTTCCATAAATTTTGGAGGTGATATGTTTTGAGATATTTGAGGTCAAAGGTCAAGGTCACTGACCTTAACACGTTCCGTGCTGATGACGTAGCGTCTACGTCATGGCAGCCACTACCGAGTGACTGATGACGTAGACGCTACATCATGATTCCTTTTTGCGTTATATTCCGCCCTGAGCGCCAGCCACCACTGTTAGGGCATGGGAGAGGGTCAGTCACCACTCTTCGCCTGTTTGCCGTGCGGAAAGCTCCGAAAATATTTTTTTTTTCCGATTTTTCCTGAGTTTTTCTACTTTACCCGGTTTTGCTCTGCAAGGATGTCTTTGGGGGTGGCTTTTTACAATGTATTTTTTGATTACTTTCATTTTATAATGCAAAAAACAGTTGTATATTCTCACAATTGTTCTTATACCTTAAAAAAACTTTTGCAAATATTCAACGCGAAATAAAAAAAAGATCCTTTTGCAGTTGACGAGGACAGGTAAGATACTTTATCACAAGTTATTTTATCTTTCTTTATGACTGTTTACGCAATGATTAAATTGTGTTTATTTAATTGGTTTTTACATGAAAGAATACAAATATTTTTCCCCTGTTGTTATTTTTAATTTTGAGCGTCAATTAACGCTATCGTGGTAAATTGCATAGCTGGTTGCCTAATTTTGGACGTACTCCAGGTATGTGTATTTTAATCCTTACGATAAATAATAAATGCTTCCGTTCTTATACCTTTAAAGTTTTCGAGTGAATTTTATTTGCTATGATTTCATCATGGCAAAATTTGTTGTTATCCCTATGTTTATTTGCTGCTAAGCTTGAAATGATAACCATATTTGCATAAATTTTACAATAACTTCAGTGAAGTCCTGGTTCCACATTGCAATTTATTTTTACTATTTACATTTCATGCACAATAGCCAGACTTCCCCATCCTTATGTTCACTAGCATTTGAATTTGAGACTCATTACTTGTTTTTTTCCATGATAGTCGAAATACTTACAAGCATTTTATTTGGCATCCTCCCCAACAAAAAAATGCCTAAGAGAACAATTTCCACTGACCCAGACACATGCCGCCGAACGCGGAGAAACTGATCCGGCGCGAGGATATAAAATGGGCAATGCGTGTCCTGAAGGAAATTTACTGGATGGAAATTTTTAACCATAGAAGAATTTCCCCACTTTTTGGCCTTATTTTTCATACAAGAAATATCAAAATTTCCTGTATCTCCAATAATTGAAAAGCTCTATCTTTATAAGACTTGCATTGCTTCAGGAGAGAGAAGTCGCTTGATCAATTCATGTCAATTCTCCAAGACCTTCAACTCAACGAGAACCTGTCTACGTTCTCTGACACTCCGTATCCTAAGGTGGAAGGATAAGAGGGAAGTGTGGATGATCAGCACTGAATTCAGTGCAAAAAAATGAACAAATCTACGGAAAGACGAGGGTGCACGCTAAGAAAGCCGCTGGCGGTGGTTGAATATAGCAATTACAATTGTGGCATCGACCATTGGAATCAAATGATGTCTGACTTTCCCATTGAAAGGAAATCCATCAAATGGTACTAAAAATTGGGAATCCACCTACTGAATTACTGTTGCTGAACCGTTATTTTTTATTCAAAGAAAATATTTGGAAAATTCCTCCCATCGACTTTCTAATTTCAATTATAGAATGTCTTATGACAATATCTGCACCTTCGATCCCTATGAGGAGATAGTAATCCTAGCCCGCCTCAACCAAAACCAAGGGCTTATTAGGACATTTCCCTGATTATATGAAAAACACGAAAGAAAGAAGAGACGAAAACAGAAGAGATGTAGGCAGTGCTTCAAGAAGAATGTCCGCCAGGACACATCATATTATAGCCCCACCTGCCTAGCTGATCCTCGATTGTGTCTTTAATGTTTCCAGAAGTATCACAAAAATTTGCGATGCAGAAAATTATTTACCCGGTGGGAAAAAATTATTTTTTAAAATTCATACCTTTTATATTTTCTATTTCAATGTTTCTTTTTAAAAAAATGTTATTATTTTATGTATAGTATTTAGTAACTGAAAAATTATTCTAATTATCCTGGTCAATTTCTGATTTGTAAAAAAGTTCCATTGCAAGAATTCTTAGTTTATACAAATTTTCCTTTTCATTTATAAACTAATGTATATCATTATAAAATCTTATGCAGAGGATATCATATCGTGCAGTATAATTTTTCCATCATAGGGAGCATCACTTTTGCTGGATATATAGGTAATACTCGCAATATTTTCTTTAGAGCGATCAAACATTTAAAATCGATTTTCAATGTATCATTTCCAGATTAAAAAAATAATGTTAGCTGCATTACTATTTCCATTAGTTTTTTCCGTAAAGTGATAAGTCTGAACGGGTTTTCGCTACAGTACTGACATAGAGAAAAGAAATATGGAAAACAATTATGTGTGTTGCGGGGAGGTATCATAGGTTTGACAGGATACTTAGAAAATTTTAATATCAAATTTTTAACAAATGAAGGGTTATTTTTGAAAAAAAAAGTGTGACAACATGTACCCAGTATCACAACTCATAAGATCACGTCGTTAAAATAATAATAAAAAAATACAAATTTTTTGCCAAAAAGTCAGCCACAGGACCTTTTCTTTAAAAAACGGTCAGCACGGAATGTGTTAATCACGAGAATTCCTTAGGTATGATAAAATTGCATATCACTGCAAAGCTTGTTTCAAGACCTTTCCAAAATTACCTGATTCACTGTTCTTTCTTCATTAGAACTGAAGCTACAGCCGTTTATGTCATGGGTGTTGGTCAAATTTTCCACACATTTTCAGAACTTCAAGTGGCCATTGCTCTTATGATATTAGAGATAAAAATCAGTAATTTGGCATTTTGAATTCTCTTGTCATGTTTACATATTTATACATTTATAATTTCTCCATGGCAGGCGTTGATACTGCAGATGAAATGTGTGGAATGTGCACAGTATCTAGAAGGTGCAGGCAGTTAGTTCTTTTTTCCAGAATTTTAGATGATGCTGGAATAAATGCTCATAAGATACACCTTTAAAATTGCCAAGGAACTCAAATTGTCTCTCGACTTTTTAAAGGGACGTTGGTCTAAATTTAGTGAGAGAAAATTTTAAAAATTTATATGCTTTTTCAACGAGTGAGAATGATTAAAAAAAAATTGAAAGTATGCAACCCGCGTTCCACCCAAAGTGTCTGACTGGGGTGGCGCACGCTCACTCTCGGTGCGATATCTCGGGAACCAATGGGCAGAAATGAAACAAATTTGAGGTGATACTTTGCAAATGTCTAACGAGTCGTCGTAGGAGACAAAAAAGTGATAGAATAATCAGGGAGTGACATCATCTGCACTTATGTCCGAAAAACACCCAAAAATACCAAAATTTCAAAAAATTTAAGTGCAATGCGGCAAGTTTTCTCGGTATCCATTTGCAAAAAATAATTATCATGATTTATTTTCTTGCTAATTTGAACAAAACTGGGGGGCGTCCCAAAAGCAATTCGAAAACTTTAAAAATAAGAAATATACGTATCATCAGAAAAAAAAATAGAAATAAAATATATTTTTGATAAGTGAACAGTTTCATACATTTTCTAGAATTAATAGAAATATGGTATAATTTATACCTATATACTACCTATTTATTCTAACCAAAAATTTTTTCGTTTTTTTTTCAACCTCGGATGGCCCAGCAAAAATTCAATACAACCGTCAGGCAGGCACTATTCAGGTAGGGGCAATTGCTTGTCCTCCATACCACAAGCTCAAGTCAATTCTGACCATAAGTCGTAAGTTTAAGATTAGTAGCAATCTCATTGACTACACTGCCTCAATTGATTCTCCTGCAAAGTATGCACTGCGTAAAGACAACTAGAAAACTCACTGAATGGCTTCAGCATTGACAAGTCTTGACCTTCATGCCAATAAAAGAGAAACTTTCAATGCACTGTGGCTAGAGTATGAAACAGTGAGGAACGTTACTTCCATTCCCATTCAAAACAAAAGAAAAGACTTCTGGTCAATGGCAACGCCTGCCATCTCAGTGCTGATGCAGCCCAACTGCTCCTTGAGCAATAGGGTAGTTTCCTTCATCAAAGAAAATGAAAGGCATTGATTGCGATTCGTTACCCACCATTAGTGTATTCATTATATAAAAAATTATTTGGTTTTAGAAATACCGGTTTAGACGAATGGCAATGGTCAATTTTATCCTCATTTGAAAAAGGCCAGATTGGCGCCCATGCGATGCCACTCCATGTGACGACACAGGGACCTAGTTTCTATATGAGTAGATAGGAGTTTTACATCGTCTGAGATTATCAATGCATGCATGAGGCACAGAGCTCAGGGAAGCATCTCTTAATAATCACCTATTAAAACTTGCTAAGGTCGGAAAGTTTTCTTCGTTTGATAGGGTATTAATAGTCCTTATTTAAGCCAAGCGCTACCAGCTAGCAGGGTAGTCTGCTACCTGCTAGCATCCTGCGTCGCATCAGCGCTCAAAACCTAGCCCCAAGGTCACCTCACTTGCCGCAGCCGTAACCAGAACGACGTCACACGGAGATTTCCCAGCATTCATACTTAGCCGTCACGTTTTCGGGAGCTTGAAAATTTTCACTTTTCATTTAATCGCGAAAAATAGATATCGTCATTTTGAAATCTTAAAGGGTGAAAAGCGTACTCCAGGAGTAATAATCTTTCGATTTAGGCACTTAAAAAATAATAGGAAACCACCCTATTACAATGGGACATTTTCCATCACCCGCCATGCAATGCAGACCTAGTGTAACTGCCATCTTTACGCTGAACTGAGGAAGTGCCTAGGAGGGAAGCGTTTTCAAACAGGCAATGATCTTCAGGATAAAAGTATAATTCATTGTAAATCATAGGCGACAACATCCTAAGAATGATGCTAACATGAATAAGCTATAGGAAAGCTTGTACACAGGCACAACCAATGCCTTAAAGGAGGCGATTATGTCGAAGGGAAACTATAAGGGTACTCATTAATTAGCATAGAAAAATTTTTTAATCAATCACTTTGTCTTATGTTCATGATCCATCAGAGGATGTAAAAAACCACCCTCGTATGTATACAAGTGTTTCTAATGGTGACAATAAAATACAACATTTTATAAGAATACAGTAGATTCCATTTAATTGGTCCAGTGGTTACTTGGGGCAGCCGCTTAATTGGAGCAGATCTTAAAGAACAGAACCCAGTAGAGGAATATCCCAGAGTATTCTCCGCTTATTTGGGACAGCATGCCGCTTCATTGGGCCATGAGTCGGTGACATAGACTTTATACTAGCGACGAAATTAAATGTTTTTGTTTTCAGAATACTATCTTTTTAATTTTCCTCCTTTGATTTACTCTTATTTTTCACAAATGTTCCTATTCTTGCCCTATTTTGAAAGCTCTTGTTGTTATACTATCCGCAAGAGGATAAGACTTTTCTTTAAAAGGACTTGGTATAAGACACTCATTCAGCGTCGCCCGAGGCTGTGAAAAATATTTTTAACTAAATTGTTTTAATTCTTAAAAATTGTAATTAATTAACTTAACTCGCTGATTTATTAATCTAATTAATAGTTTAATACACTATTGCATTATAAACATTCTTTAGTCTTCTTTCTATCATTTCAACGTTTGTTTATGCCCATACCCACACAGCAGAAATACGTCTCGGATACGTCTCTGAGACGTCTCGAATATCGCATATGTTACGTCTCAGAGACGTTCTGAGAGCTTCGGAGACATCTCTGAGATGTCACAATGTCCAAAAAAATGATCTATGTGACGTCTCTTGAGACATCTCACATAAGTCTCTGAGATGTCACATTAGTGTTTGTACTATGGTATGCTTAAAAATGTAGGCAAAAAATAATTAAATGCAAATTATACAGTTGTGACCTACTTATCTCGATCATTTTTAGCGATGAATTTTTGATGGATGACCTTTTGAAAATAAGAAACCCATATTAAATGTCGTGATTTTAATAATCAAAACTGCGCAATTGCAACGAAAAATATATATGGAAGGCATTGATGGCGTTTAAATAAGTTTTTTTTTTAATTTCCTGAATGGCTCACGATTACATCTCTGAGACATTTGCGATATTCGAGGCATTCGAGATCATAGTGAGACGTCTCTGAGAGGTTCGTTGCTATGTGGGTATATATACAGGCGAATTGGGGCAGCCGCTTAATTGGGGCAAAGTGCACAAGTCCCGATGTGTCCCAATTAACCGGAATCTACTGTATTACCCCTTAGAGCATAGAATCCCACCAAATTTTATGCAAAAATGTGGTCAATCAAGAAAACCAATTTTATGCAGAATCAACTATTAAATATTCTAAAACAAATATTAAATATTCTTGGAAATGATGTACCAATTTAGTTTTTGATGAAAATTTTAAACAAATTTCGAAATTCATTAGTAATTACATACAAATTTTTGGGGTCCGACTGACACCACACTCACCTACTTAATGGTTACGAATTTCTATTTTACCTTTTCATTTAATCCCTGTTGGAAAATAGTCCTTATGTTATCTCAAACTATTCCATGGACTTAAAAGACCTTGGCTACTTTACGGTATTTTACTTAACATGACATAATATGTATAAGTTTTTTGCTCTATAGAACTTTGGAGCTAACGTTAATTAATGTATCAATAAGCAATTTTTTAGTACATATAGTATAACTAATATACTTGATGGACGAATTGGCATTCTTTTATGAGCCTATTGGGAAAATTCATTTAACATTATGATATTAACATATATTTTATGAGAACAGAACACCCTTACTAATATGAGAAGTTCTTTGGCATATGCATGCATGAGATAAATTTTCTTTTGTCTTCTGGGAAAAGTATCACTAATTCTGCTTGGAATATAGGCAAGAAACCTAGTTTCTATCTTTGTGAACAAAACAGAACACCCTTCCTAATATACGTAGGAGTGTTCTGTACTATTATAATATCATTATGTATTTTGTAATATTATGCATCCACACATCACGAATAATGAAGCAGATACATATTGTTAAGGTGATTGCCTGAAGTTTTGAGAGTCAAGGCATAGCTTGTTCTTATAAAATAGATATGATTTCAAAAGTGACATGGTTCACATTTAAGCAATTGATTCTAATATAAATACATCTTCAAATGACTTAACAAATTACTTTACCATTACATTTTTTTCTTTAGGACAGAGAGCAAAATAAAATCAACCAATCACCGAGCCATTCTGTAAAATACTGGTACGAACAATTAAATATGCATTGCATATTACTGCATATTTCAAAGCTTTTCTCAGTACTTAAGAACTGGTTTCAATGCAGGAATTCCATCCTAATATGCGTCACTATCGTTCAATGTTGTCCGTGTAATAACAACTCACGTTCATCGCTTTCAACGGTTAGTTCTCTGGATACGAGCATTTCTAAGTCTTTAAATGAAACAAGTTTACCACTCTCTCTCTACGCGATATTGTTTTTAATTAAAATTGGTAAATTAGTTAAATATACATCGATTGGTAATAAATGACGTTACTGATATTAGGCTCATGCTATGTACTTCAAAAACGGAAAAGGTTTAATAATTCAAAGTTTGCATGATGCTTGTACTTCCATAAAGAATGCAGAGATAATGAACAACTAGCTTACCGAACACATTAACCAAATGTGATTAACATTTGCCCGGAATTTGTTACCACAAATAGAGTAGGTCCTATAATCGCTCTGGTGGTATATACAATAGAAAACCATATGTATTGGCATCATAAACCATAAAGTACAAATGGCAATCTTTGATTTTTCGTTCGCGTGTTTCAATTAACAGGGTTTATTCCCAGCAATGGAACTCCACTTTAATTCGTTGCATTTACAAATAGTCGTTGATAATCTCCGTATATTAATATACAGAAATTCTCCGTAATATTAATACAATATCCGTACATTAATATTCTGAGATTATGCTTTAAGAATGGAACATTTGTATCACTCGCACTAGTGATTGATTACATTATACAGCGCAACTTATACTTGCGCAATATTCCCACATCGCCGCGAGTAACTATATGACACGCTGGCGTTTGCCCATAAGACTCAAACCGATAAAACTGGCGTGGCACACGTTTCCAAGCCTCATAACATCTCTTGAAAATATACGTAAATAAATATTTCACCATCCCCCCATACATTTAACAATATCGAACTTCTTTTGTTTATCTCAAGGAGACTATACACAGGAGGCTCGATCAATTGTATATCAGGCTAATTTCTGCTGCCCATTCCGTCGCATTTTAATGGGCTTTCAAAAATGTACGCGACGCGGTGATGACAGCAATACGATCATTTATTACGATATTTTGGAGTACGCTGCTTGTAATGGCGAAAAATATCTTTGAAAAATTATGAATTTGATAGATCACGTTATCAAGTACATAATTTTCGGTTAAAACACCTAGTTACAAGGAATTACCTGGTGAAATTAAGACCACTTTGTCGGTCAGCGACCTGAGTGGCAACTTTTGTAAAGCCCGTATGACACTTGCCAATTTATTGGCCAATATATTGGCCAATAAATTGCCCCAATATTGGTTAAAATATTGGGCTTTACGCATCGTATGACACGTACCAATATTTACACCAATATTGGCCGTTATAGTGTTCTAATATCCCGCTAGAGAACGCCATATAACACAAAATGACAAAAGAGCATCTCAAAACGCAGATTAATTGCTATGTTAGTTGCCAATGAGCTACAGAATGGGAGGTGGCATAATAATTGTAAATTTAATAACTATTTCGAGGGGCTGCAAAGATATTCTCGAATTGCTCGAAATTTCATTCGGGTGAGTTCCTTGAATGATGAGAGATAGGCAATATGGTGATCTCATAGGTGAGCCAAGATAACGTAGCGGCTCGTTTTGGCTGGAATATGTTCATCGAATAAACAGAGATTGTGTCATCAATTGGGACTTTCACCCGAAACTTTAGCGCTCAAATCATGAAAAATAGTTTAATAATTGTAAAATAAACAAAATATAGACGCTATCGAGGAGAAACACGACGTTTTTATTCATTAAATATCCGAAATGTTATTTCCGAATTACCCACTTTAGACAGTTGATGTTTGTGAATTTATATTCTCTCATAGTACACATTAATTATTTGAGCTATTTCATGGGTTGCTATGCTTGTAAAGTTTTTATATATGATATTAAAATTCCGAGGTGAAATGTTTTGCAAAGAGCTTCTAGTTTTGGCCACTAGGAGTCGACAAGACTGAGTTCTGATTGGAGATTGGCCTCGAGAAAATAGAACCTGTTCTAAATTGTAGATTGGCCAAGAAATTGTGCCCAATATTGTGAAACTGAGATTGGGCTAGAAATTGGCGTGTGTCAGTGGGTACACAATCCAATATCCAATGGATTGGCCAATAAATTGGCAAGTGTCATACGGGCTTAAACCCATTTAAAAACGATAGGCGACCTCAGATTTGGAGAAAGTTTTGACGATCCTCTTTCGTCATATTCATACTTTCACTTATCACATTCACTTTTGCCCCGTTCACATTACCATCATTCTTAACCAGCGTAGGATGACGTCATAACCAACGCGCGTTCACACTTACCATGGTTAGACCCTGGCGACATCTGATGAGTGGTAAAGTAAGTGCAAGTGAAAAATGAATATACGAGAGCGTATAACCTGTTGGAAGGAAATAGAGAATGTGCAGGGAAAAGTTCTTGTGTTAATTGCAATGATTTTCAACGTATGTGCATATTATTAGCTGCTTATGAATTAAAAATTGCATTCCAGCGTCGACAATCATTGTTCCTTGCTACGTAGAAGGTAATATAAATGTGTTCGTCCAACTAATCATTTCATCGATAGTGTGGCTTGCATTCTCCTACTGCTCTATTTAATACGAATAAAAGCGAATATTAGTGATAATTAGGTTGATATCAACAACATATACTACTACTTTCCCTTGATTCGGATGTGTTGACAAATCATTGATGTAGGTGAAGAAAATCGAGGACCTAATATTGAGACTTGAGCCTCAATAGAGACACACTTGTGATTTGGGATGGATATACACTTTTCGCTGCATTAAATTCTTCGCAATTATTGTTTTCGGATTTGACAAAGGACATGATACAATCCGATGCTTACCGTAAATTAAAACTCTTATACCTCTTCTTCAAATGTGGACGAATAACTTGCAGAAATGTGACGATTATTGAAATTTAACTTATGAAATAAGAGAAAGAACGTGGTACTTTTGCGATATGTAGTATCACCCGACGTTTCTAACTTTATTTTCTATAGTTATATCTGACAAGCCATTAGCCTGATATTTTATAGTGATAGTGGAAGAACTTTTGTCCAAGGATGAACATAAGTGATCTTTTTCAAACTGGGACTAAGCACTCTTACCAAAACATTTAAATCATAGTGACTTTCGGATTTCTATTATTGTAGTTTCGCACATTTTACTTGATTCTAGCAAAATATTAATATAGATTATTCAATCTGTCCGAACAATACAATACGAGCTAATAGCTAATTCACTACGAACTATATAGTATATCGCATAACTTTCATAAGTAATCAGGTTTAAAATCTCATAATATACAAAACATTACGGAATGAATCAATAACACTTTCCTTAGAATTAATTCTGACGAATATAATTCAACAATAACGGCCGTCTCCTCTTCGAATACTTTATTTTCTGTTTTCTTTCCTCCTATCCACGGCCTTAGAATATGAGAAGGTCTGGACACTCTCCGTTCAGGCATGGTCATTTAATGAAGCCGTTTCCCGTTGAGGCCGGTAGGGGCGCCACCTATCCTGAAGGGCAAGTTTCCTACGTATCTGTATACGATACTTCAGTAATTATGAACTAATTTATGGCAAAAATGAATATAAACACATCGACAGTGGTTACTAGTTAACAAGTTCATATGCACTTAACATCTTATAGCGAAAAATACCTAGAAATCGTTCTCATACGTGAGTATTAATCAAATGGAAGGCGTTGGATTTCAGCTTCGTCTGCTTCCATACCTTTGTAAAATCAGTTACAGCCATAACGAAAGATTGTCAGCAGTTAAAACCTTATGTAGTGAGGAAAGGTATTTTTAAGGAAATAATTATTTATAGCTCTCTTGTGGTAAACGTTAATATAAGTTGTCATAGAAGCTACGTACGCACCATTGCCTCTGAGCCCATCGGCATGTTTCCACGGCCTTATAAGAATATAGATGTTATTCCTTGCTTTCAAACACTATTAACAAATATAATATCAGAAACGCAAACGGCTTCTTACCGAGGCCGAAGTGAAATACTTCTTATGAAGTGACGTATGTTAATGTTTTTAATCTCCTGAGTCTCGATCAAGTGATAATGATAATGGCAGGGCACAGCAAACCCAAAAAAATGATTCTATCCTAAGGATCAGGATAGCATAGGCGGATCCAGGGGGGGGGGGGGGGCACGGAGGCACGTGCCCCCCCCCCCCCCCCCCCAGACCCTTAAAAATATGTTATTTATAATACGGTCCCATTATCATTTCGTTCGTTTTGTGTAACAAGGTATCCTTGTGCCCCCCCCCCTGAACAAAATCCTGGATACGGCCTTGCTTGTGCCCCTCCCAGAAAGAAATCCTGGATCCGCCCCTGGGGTATAGAATAGGCATATTTAATCGTTGAACAGGGTGAATAATTTCCGGAAGTACCATTATTACCGTTAAAGGCTATTTTATAACGATGCTTGCCTACTCATCAAAGGAATAATTTGAGATTTAAGGAAGTAAAATACCATATGAAAGATAAGAACGAAAGAGATTTTGCAAATAATTTCCGAATAAACTTCCACGAAAACAGTGCAATGGATATAATCCGAGGGATTTGCGGATGTCTGATCACTTTCAGGTGCTGGCAAATCTGAAATATTATCCCTCGCCCAAAAATAAGATGAGTAGTACGACAGAAACCACAGGCTAATACTGCTAATACGCGGTAAATGTACTTTTCATGAGAGTTGCACGTACCATCGATAACAGCTGCATTAAAAGAAATCATCGAAAGAGGTATTAAGAATGAAAACGATACACATTTTTCCAACTTATATAATGTACACACACATCAAATCTACATTTCCAGAATGATTACACAACGCTATTGAAACTGAGATTATTTATACAATCAATGCAAGGTAATGTCATGAAAAATAAATTTAAATACTCACAATTTAACATTTCTATTAATTCTTTCTATTACTAATTTCTATTTCTAATTACTAATCATTCTAAGAGATTCAATTTAGTAGGAGAGAATGATGAATAGTTGATGAGAGCCGTCGCACATCTTGCATTTTCTCTTACTTCATTCATCCACTGTGAATGACATTGACCACTGGAACAGAAGAACCTGTAATTTAAAATATGTATAAATTTTGGAGCTTTAGCACACCAAAAAAAGGAATCGTACAGCTATTTCATCTCTTCTCAGGGTCCTTGGGGACTCTAAAAAGCGAAATCCCCGAAGTCTTGTGGCCATAACCAGTGGTGCAACGCGGTACCACACACGTCCACGGAATTTTCCTTTTTTCAGTAAATCCGCGATATATATCCACGAAATATTAATGTAGAACAATAAGGAAATAATGCAGAAGACTAACATTCGAAAATGAATGAAAAATAAATCTTAATTAATTACAAAAATGACTATTTCCACTCACCTGTAGTATGCGCTCAACAATGCGGAAATTAACTTACCCGCTAATTCTTGCCCTCCAGAATACGTGGCGCCGCCCCGGCAAACGTGCGGCAGGTTGAGGAAACGACTTCAATAAAAGACCGTGGGTTCCCAATGGAGTGGGATAGGAAGTGTCATGGGGCTGCTCCTATCCCACTTCGTTGCTGCTTCGCCTTCTTCTTTTTCTAACCAGCTTTTAACCAACTTGCGTTCACACACGCATGAACTACCGCCAACCATGGTCGGAAAACGGTGGTCAGAATCCCAACCACGGTTAAAAAACGGTTAACGGGAACTTGCGTTCACACCTCGTTTTGTAACCATGGTCGGGGCTAACCGGCGTAAAAAGAACGTAATGTGAACGGGGCACAGGAATGACATCTGAGAAGTTCTTTCCTCCCGTAAATCAATTTACGATCTTATAAGGTAAAACCATGGTAATACCACTTCTCTATTCCTTCCATATTTCCTCATTTTCGTCACCAAAAAGAAGTTACTTGGCTATAACTTTGAAAAAGTCGCAGAGGGATTGCAGTGCTGGATGATATTTGCTATATTTCATTTAAACGGTTATTACTAAATGCCAAGTAATTACTGTTTCTTTGAGAAAGGCCTGCAACGCATATCAATTAAATTCATACCTTTAACTGAAGAGGCTATATCGAGAAATATCATTTTTATCACCATATTGCTCATTTCCAATGGATGGCATTAGAGAGATACGATTTCCACTAATTGCTTAATTTTGATTATGAGGTTTAAGTTAATGTTTCATTTCGTCTTTATAGCATATTGTGCGTTTGTAACGCGGATACAATTGTGTTTTGTTGGCTCTTCTACTTGCTTCGCCCACAAGCTGTAACTGAAATCTCGGACAGTGGGCAAAGTTTCTGTCATCTTGTCACAGCTGGAACATTTCGAATTCCAATTAAAGATATTTTACGTCCGATAAATACGTTTAGAAGTGTCGATATGAATTCATAGTTCACTATGTCATAGTAATCACTTCCTCTAAGTGCACCAAACAAAAGAGGTAACACGCAAGTGCGATGACGTATTCATTTTCAAATCAAACCAGCGCAATGAACGAGTGCTAGTACACAGTTCCACATGCAGAGCAAAGAAAAATTTAACATTTGCATTCCGTCTCACCAGGAGAATATTGGAGGCACTGCAAATACGCCTTTTCTGGGTGTTATTGCTGGAAAATCACCGCGAAATGAAATGATCACAAAGTGAACCCTAGAAAGGAAAAAAAGGGAGGTGTTCATTAATTTCATCGGCAAGCACTGCATGTATTAATGAGAACTTAGTTAAGTATCACAAATTCCATGACATTGATAGTAAATCGTATAATAATAAATAACTTGCCCTCGAGTATCGGATATGTTCACGATGTGTGCCAAGTTGAACTCGTAAAGTTGGCCCAGAGGAGGTCATCCCAAATTTTTAGATAATTGCCGCGCGGCCCATTTGAATATGCTCTACACATTTTATTATTGGTAATATTATTAAAAATAAGAGCAATGCTTATTATTACGTCTTAAAATGAAATAAAACAGAAAATGTGCTATTTATGTATGTGAAGCGAAGAAAACACATTTTTCTTGAAAACAATTTCCTTGCAAGCAAAAAATGTTATGGGTTTTAACTAAACAACAAAATTAAAATGCATATAAAAAACTCCTATTCTTAGAAAAATTATATTTATTCGTGAATGTAATTGGGGTAGTATTAAGTCTCAAAAACACATTCCTATGTTTTTGAAATTTTATTCATTCGTCGCGAGCTCACATTACTAATTAAGCGGTTAGACAAACAAATTTAAAAATTAAATTTTAAGTATCCGACAAATCAAAACTCCTGATGAAAATGTATTAAAATATGATACACTTGAAATAATTAAAGAGGGAATAAAATATCCATGTCAATTTTAAAAAGCTACTACTTAAAAAATGGAAAGGAGGTGAAAATTTTAGTTGGTCATTCGCGAAAAAAATTATAAAATTATCAATTTTTATTTAAAAAACAATGCTTATTTGTTAGGCTGGCAGCATAAAAAACCGGCGAAAATTTACCAAAATAACAAAAAATCATGTTTCATAGAGCGATGTAAAAATTTTTTAAATTCTCGCGGAAGAGAAATGACATATTTAAGAAATCGTTAATGCATAGGCTAGTTTCCTTTTATTTTTTATTGCCTTAATCGAGAGATTATTACTCCTGGATTACGTATTTCATGCATTCAGAGTTTTAAAGGACGATATCTATTTTTCGCGATTAAATGAAAAGTGAACATTTTCAAGCGCGTGAAAACGCGACGGCCATGTAGGAATGCCGGGAAATCTCCGTGTGACGTCGTTCTCGTTCCCGCTGCCGCAAAGTGAGGTGACCTTGGGGCGAAGCTCTGAGCGCTGATACGACGCAGGATGCTAGCAGGTAGCAGAGTGGCATGCTAGCTGGTAGCGCTTGGCTTAAATAAGGATTATTTATACCCTATCATACGAAAGAAACTTTCGGACCATAGGCAGTTTTAATTGGTGATTATTAAGAGATGTTTCTCTGTGCCTCATGCATGCATTGGTAATCTCAAATATTTGTAAAACTCCTATCTACTCGTATAGAAACTAGGTCCCTGTGACGTCACGTGGAGTGGCATCGCATGGGCGCCAATCTGGCCTTTTTCAAATGAGGATAAAAATTGACCATTGCCATTCGTCTAAACCGGTAATTTCTAAAACCAAACTATTTGTATACTATGAATACAATAATGGTGGGTAACGAATCGCAATCAATGCCTTTCGTTTTCTTTGATGAAGGAAACTACCCTATTACTATTAAAACGTTGATATCCCCAAGTACCAAGTCAAATATCTTATTTGCTGTCTCAATGATATTCTTGAGGCCTTCGGTGATGTATCTGTGAGACTTCTCCTAGATGTCCTTGTGTCCTAGAAATGGTCTTTCGAAATTTGAGAGAGACTGAGGAATCTAAAAGAGAACATTACATTAGGATGAGACATTAGAGGTTCATCTGAGACTCTCAGGAACGACTCTGATAGGTCTCATTCCATGGTCAAAAAAAACTGTTTAGACTGTGACCTTGTCCCACATAGTCAAAATATCTTCTAGATGTCTAATAATATCTAGAATGTCTTCAGCTAATGTCTAGAGAATATCTTGTAATATCTTCAAGATATTTTGTAGATATCTGAATTTCTGCTTTTCCGATATCTACAAGATATCGTTGATAAGATATTTTCTAGACATTCATATTCTAATTGGATTCATTGGGAAAATTCAGGGTAAATGATTCGCTAATGATCCCAGCCAACATAGGAGGATTTGTGGGGGGGCAAGGGGGACGTGCCCCCCACCCAGATGGTTTAAAATTAGGCAAGAATTTCAACACAGTTTATCATTATGATCGTTTTATTTCGTGTATTGAAGATCCTCAATCATGGAATAGCAAGTGGGTGGGTCTGGGGGGTCCGGTTCCCCCCCAATTTTCAAACTTATTTTCGTTGATAAGGCAAGAAATGTGTTTTCATATTTGGGGGGGGGCGGACCCACTGGACCCCCCCCAAAATATAAAAATTGATGACTTTTTCAAATTTTCCTTTTATGAGGCAAAGTGAATGTGTTTTTATATTTCGGATTTAGGGGGGAGGATGGGGTGGAAGGGATTATATTCTTTTATGAAGCAAAGTAACGTGTTTTAATATTTCGAGAGGGGTAGGGGAGGTGCGAACTCCCTGGTCGCCACTGTGCAACACAAGAATATTCTAGGGATGATTAAAGTAGGATATATTATTTAAAGTATCCAAGACATTGAAGATATTTTCTAGACATCTAGCAGATATTTTAAATATCCAGGACATTGAAGATATTTTATGGACATCTAGAAGATATTTAAGATATCCAAAACATTGAAGATATTTTCTAGGTATCTAGAAGATATTTTGTGCTCTGTGGGGTATATATGGCGGATATAGTACCAGAGTCCCTCACCCCTACTTTTCTCCGTTATTATTAGGATAAATTTGTAATGGCCTCATGAAAATATAAATTCCATATTAAATGTCAATATAATAATAATCACAACTTCGAAATACGTCAGAAATATAGGTGAGGATGAACACCATATTCCACCGAGAAAAAAATCATTCGTCTTGACCAGGGTTCGAACCCGGATACCCCCAATTTCCGGTCGAGTGCATTATAGCCAGTTACGTAAATATTGTTACATCCCGACTTCATTTTTCAATCGATCAAGTCTCATAGTTTTTTATGCGTTTCTTTTGTTTTGGTCTATTCCATTTCCGGTCTATGCATCCTTTTTATCCGTCGAATTTGTGTGTGATATAAATATATATTTGTACCTTTTTAATAAAATATCAATTATTATGAGTCATGTTTTCTCAATCCAAATAAACAATCTTTTTTCTTCAAGTCAGTTTATTATTGCATAGTGGTTAGTTAATTTTTAAAGATTTTGCTTATTGGGTGCTTGATAATATAATTCTTGTTGGAGTTAAGGGGTGAATAAGTAGAGATCTTATTGTGGTGGTCAGAGGGTTTTCCCTTCAGGAAAGCTTCCTCAATATATTTCATTAATTGTAACGCAAAGGTTCCTTGATAAGAGTTCAAATACAAAGCAGTACTATAATGTATCCCTGAAAAATCTTGATACTGAAATCTGTATTTAATCCCTGAAAAATCTGTAGCGTGGGGCGAGATATATATATGTATTAAATCTAGATATAATACGAGAAAAAGAGGACATAGCAACACCTTTGCAACAGATTAAATCTAGATATTATTGAGATTTCGTGGATTTCAAAATACGATTTTAATACAGATTTAATCCTTTCTGTGTTTGTAGGGTCTCATTCACCTTTTTAGCGTGAGTCTCTGGAACTTTCCTTTATGCCCGTACTATTCTGATTTTGCTGCGAGTGGGGATCGCATTTTTGATATCCGGTGCGCATTTGCACTTTTCAGGAAAGAATGGCGCACCAGCGGAAAGTTCTATAGAGCGTTCCACATTTAGTTGACAGTACGGGCTCTTATGGAGAATCGTTTCCCATGTTTAATCTCCTTAAGGCCGGGAGCGCGGTGTTGTCAATGACAGCACGAAAATAAATGTTGCGTTATGCACTGATTAAAAATTGCATTCTAATGTAGAAAAAGGTGCTGCATTCATTGGTGCCAATAGTTTTTCGATAAAAATTATAACAAAAGCTATAAAAAACATTTCATTAAATTTCCGTCAGAAACGTGTATTTTTTTACTTTATCTTCTTCTCGTAATTTCTACCTGACCGTTGTCCGTATTGAATTGAATCTCCTGCACAAAATTCTTCACACTATTTTCTCTTTGAAAGTCTTCACCAATTGTACAATTATTGAGTTAATATGTTGTTATGCCGACGTAACACCCTTTAGGACAAGAAAATTTTGATATTTGCTAGGTAAAAAGTTGTCGATTACTAACTTACGTTTCTTACGTCGTAGGTCCCTATATGCTGCGTATCAAATGGGAAGAAAACTACAAAGTTATTTTTGGTGAAAAAATAATTAACTTACATCAATTCTGATGCGAGTTACAGAGGTTTTGATCTTAAGAAAAAATATTACGGTGCCGCTGGGCCGGGCTTCTTGCTTTTTCTTGCGCGCAGAGGGAAAATTCTCGGGCGGAAAAGGATTATTTGTCAATGCATACTGTGAAATTTACGAATATTTTAGTTTGATGTCCTAAACAGAGAATACTCATGCGTCGTAACGGCAGTGTTTTTATCTCAATACATTGATACACGAAAGTAAGCAAGCGGCTTGGAAATAAGACGCTTTCGCCTCGGGTGTTTCGGGCGTGTTCTAGAACGCACGGAGGGGGTGGTCGGATGCTGCGATTCCTTAATTAAAAACTGCACGCATCATTCATTCACTCGAGGTCACTTTCGTCAAGAGTTGTAGTGCGCGTAGCGGACGCCCACAGTGACGTGGGAAGGGAAGCTCTAAAGGGTACTTTCCATCTTTGTGTTAACTCTAACCACTCTAGTCAACTCCGAGACAGCCACGAAAGGAAATCGCCGTATGCGGAGTTGTTGATGCGCGTAGAACTTGGTGGAACACGAGTTCAGAACACAATTACTTTCCTTAAAAGGAATTTACTCCTCATAAAATGGGTAGACGTTTTACGGTGAAAATAATGATGCAATAGGGTGGTTTCTTTCATCAAAGAAAACGAAAGGCATTGATTGCGATTCGTTACCCACCATTACTGTATTCATAATATACAAATTATTTTGTTTTAGAAATACCGGTTTAGACGAATGGCAATGGTCCATTTTTATCCTAATTTGAAAAGGGCCAGATTGGCGCCCATACCGTGCCACTCCACGTGACGTCACAGGGACCTAGTTTCTATAGGAGAAGATAGGAGCTATACATCGTCTGAGATTACCAATGCATGCACGAGGCGCAGAGCTCAGGGTAACATGTCTTAATAATCATCTATTAAAACTGGCTAAGGTTGGAAAGTTTTCCTCGTTTGATAAGGTATTAATAATCCTTATTTAAGCCAAGCGCAACCTGGTAGCAGGGTACTCAGCTACCCGCTAGCTGCCTGCGTCGTATCAGCGTACAACTCGCCTCAAGGTCAGCTCACAGGGCGGCAGCGGGAACCAGAAATGCGTCACACGGAGGGATTTCCCGGCATTCATACTTACGCGTCGCGTTTTCGCGCGCTTGAAAATTTTCACTTTTCATTTAATCGCGAAAAATAGATATCGTCATTTAAAAATCTAAAAGCGTGAAATATGTACTCCAGGAGTAATAATCTTTCGATTTAGGCAATAAAAAAATAATAGGAAACCACCCTATTATGATGCTGGGTACACCCTGGATTTGATTCACTGATCTAGGGTGCTCCCTCGACCGCTACACATAGGGAACTGCCGACTACTTGGTTGGGATTGCATAAGTATGCCATCGTAGCCTGTCCCCAAAATGACGGTGTTTGCGACCTCCGATGAGAAATAAAGAAGTCGGGGTATCCCACAGACTCGTTTAAAAAAACATCTGCCCTGGGCACAGCATGAGCGTTTACCTAGGGTGGGGCAGGAGGGGGCAGCTGCCCCCCCCCCCCCAGGAGCAAAAATCGAAAATGTCTTAAATAATAGTAATCATAATCATATACTTTATTTAACGGGTTGATAGAAAACCCTTTCTATCATTGTACATTTATTACTAAGTATTAAAAGCAAAAATATAAAAAAAGACACAACAATGGCATAAAGGAAAAACTTCAAAGTAAAAATACCATAGCAATAGTAACAACTGAAATAAGACAAATTTTAAATAATAATATAGATATTACGTTGCATAAAAAAGGCAAAGCAGTCTAGAAACATTGCTTCTAACATATCTTTTGAAGGTTTTTGAAGAGGATGCAAAAAAGTCAATATTTCTTATGAGATTTCATTTGCATCACTAATAATTGCACGATCTAGTGGCATGTAAAAAGAGTAATTATAAAGTAGATAAGGAACGTTAAACAAATTACAAAGTCTCGTAATCACCGAAAATATTATTTTTTTAAGCAAATAATTTGGGAAACTAATGAAAAGCTGTCGCAGCTTGCTTATAATGTTGATTTCATTCACCTCTTCCATGCTTAAATCTTACCTACAACTTGAACAACAATGGCTTGCACACCACTCCCCCAGTTTTGGTCCTTGGTAGTACCCCCTTGAGTCGCATCACGATCTCCAATAAGGTGCTTTCCTATAATTTTTTTATCGACTAATCGAAAGATTATTACTTCTGGAGTACGTATTTCACGATTTTAGATTTTTAAATGACGATATCTATTTTACGCGATTAAATGAAAAGTGAAAAATTTCAAGCGTGCGAAAACGGGACGGCTAAGTATGAATGCTGGGAAATCTCCGTGTGACGTCGTTCTAATTCCCGCTGCCGCAAATGAGGTGACCTTGGGGCGAAGCTCTGAGCGCTGATACGACGCAGGATGCTAGCAGGTAGCTGAGTACCCTGCTAGCTGGTAGCGCCTGGATTAAATTAAGTAAGGATTATTAATACCTTATCAAACGACGGAAACTTTCCGATCATAAGCAGTTTTAATAGATGATTATTATGAGATGTTTCCCTGAGCTCTGTGCCTCATGCATGCATTGGTAATCTCAGACGATGTAAAACTCCTATCTGCTCGTATAGAATCTAGGTCCCTGTGACGTCACGTGGAGTGGCATCGCATGGGCGCCAATCTGTCCAATCAATTCAAATGAGGATAAAATTGACCCGTTGCCATTTGTCTAAATCGGTATTCCTAAAACCAAATAATTCGTATGTTATGAATACATTAATGGTGGGTAAGGAATCGCAATCAATTCATTTAGTTTCCTTTGACAAAGGAAACTACCCTATTCAGATGGTACGATTGTGGACCCAAAAATAACCGCTCTGAAATCGCTGCCCACGCAACTCTAATAATATTTTGGACTTTTCCACTACATGGGTGATATTTCATCATTTCTGAGTCAGTATGCGGAACGCCGCGGATTAACACAGTTGTAGCCAGCCCCTGTGATCGTTTACGTATCTGGAGTTTTCTTTTTGGTATATCTGAAATGGCTTATCTACATCTTCACAATACCCCGCAAGCCGCCTACAAGGCGTGTGGCAGGGGGTGTTAGGACACCAACCGTTTACAGCTAATAAAAAAAATGAAGTGCTCTTTCGAAATTGGGACTAGCGTTTATTAAAGTCCTTCATAGTTCTGGGGAAAAACGAATTTGCATACCTATCCGTTCGGCAAAACATCTCTCTTAAATTATCGCTTCTATCGGACCTGGAAATGTAGGGTGGCTCTAATGTTATGTTCTCCGTGTCGCTCTTGAAGATATCCATTCTCAATTGTTCAAGCAATCTAAGCCTAGCAGGCGCGCCGACTTACAAAAAATATTGGGGGGGCCCTAACCGGGGATCTTGCCCTGGGAAATTTTATAAGTAGTGAGTTTTAAGTTTTTTAAGCATTTAAGAAGAGTCATATGACCAACATTAGAACACTGATAACTCGAATCTCGATATCTGAACACTCCGGGGAAAATCCGGGGACACATTATTTCCTCACACCCATAACGAATTTTTGAGGGGGCTCGGGCCCCTTCAGGCCCCATGGAGTCGGCGCCACTGCATAATATAACTTAATTAATTTCTTGAATTATTGGGGGGGCTCCACCCCCCCAAACGAATTATTGAGGGGGCTCGAGCCCCCTCAGGCCCCATGGAGTCGGCGCCTATGAAGCCTAGCGCGCAGCCTCCGAGTCTCCAGCGGCTCCCAGCCTAATTCGCTCAACATCTGGGTAACTCTGTCTGTACGCCCGTAGCAGTTTTTGACGAAACGCGCAGCCTTCCTTTGTATTTTATTCAGTTCGCGGATTAAGTCTTTCTGCACCGGATCCCATATGATATCGATGCATATTATATTCGAGAACAGCGTGCAGCGTTGAAACTTTGTTCACTACTCGGTAAAATTTAGTCGGACACAGTTAATCTTTTATCTTCAGCAGTGGCGTAACTCGTAACTAGGCATATGATTTGGGGGGGGAGGGGTGTGATGGCCTAGGGTGAGGACCCCCACCCACTCCAGGACAGTGGCGCAGCGAGAGGGGGGATTTTGGGGGATAATGAATCCCCCCCCCCCTGAGCTCAGAGAGATTTTTATGTTTAATCCATTTTACTCAATAGGGTAGTTTCCTTCATCAAAGAAAACGAAAGGCATTGATTGCGATTCGTTACCCACCATTAGTGTATTCATAATACTCAAATTATTTGGTTTTAGAAATACCGGTTTAGACGAATGTTAATGGTCAAATTTTATCCTCATTTGAAAAAGGCCAGATTGGCGCCCATGCGATTCCACTCCACGTGACGTCACTGGGACCTAGATTCCATACGAGGAGATAGGAGTTTTACATCGTCTGAGGTTACCAATGCATGCATGAGGCACAGAGCTCAGGGAAACATGTCTTAATAATCACCTATTAAAACTGGCTTAGGTAAGAAAGTTTTCTTCGTTTGATAAGGTATTAATAAACCTTTTTTAAGCCAAGCGCTACCAGCCAGCAAGGTACTCAGCTACCCGCTAGCATCCTGCGTCCTATCAGCGCTCAGAGCCTCGATCAAGGTCACCTCACAAGGCGGGAGGGGGAACCAGAAATGCGTCGCACGGACTTTTTCCCATCATTCCTACTTACGCGTCGCGTCTTCGCGCGCTTGAAAATTTTCACTTTTCATTTAATCGCGAAAAATAGATATCGTCATTTAAAAATCTAAAAGCGTGAAATGTACGTACTCCAGGAGTAATAATCTTTCGATTTAGGCAATAAAAAAATTATAGTAAACCACCCTATTGGATTGATGTAACTAATATAATAGTGTGTGAGGAATAATAAACCACCCAGCCTTAATTCCTAGCTGCGCCCCTGATATCCACATCCGATCGTGATTGCTGGTGAAATATATAATCAGGTCTGGAAATATTTCAATTTCAAGTATTTGTAAAATGCATTTGGAATAAAACTATTTTTAAATGAGTATTAGAAATACAATTGCTGTCTGTACTTCTGCCGGCGTCAAAATGATGTGCCGCTGAACTTTACAAATTTATATCCGGGATTGTGTGCATGCTAAAATAGTGAGTGTTGCGTCATTTTAAAGAAAAGTTCGTTTAAAATTCTGTTTTTTTTTGTTTTATGAAAAAGTAAAAAATATATAGACCCTTTCATTGCGACTCCACGCAACGTAAAGTTAGCCTGTAAGAACGCAACGTAAAGTTAGGGTGGTTTCCTATTATTTTTTTACTGTCTCAATCGAAAGATTATTACTCCTGGAGTACGTATTTCACGGATTTAGATTATTTAATGACGATATCTATTTTTCGCGATTAAATGAAAAGTGAAAATTTTCAAGCGTACGAAAACGCGACGGCTAAGTATGAAAGCCGTGTATAGTCCGTGTGACGTCGTTCTGGTTCTCGCTGCCGCCGAGTGAAATGACCTTGGGGCGAGGCTTTGAGCGCTGATACGACGCAGTATGCTAGCAGGTAGCACAGTACCCTGCTGGCAGGTAGCGCTTGGCTTAAATAAGGATTATTAATACCCCATTAAACGAAGGAAACTTTCCGACCTTAGCCAGTTTTAATAGATGATTATTAAGACATGTTTCCCTGAGCTCTGCGCCTCATGCATGCATTGGTAATCTCAGACGATGTAAAACTCCCATCTATTCGTATATAAACTAGGTCCCTGTGACGTCAGGTGAAGTGGCATCGCTTGGGCGCCAATCTGGCCTTTTTCAAATGAGGTTGAAATTGACCTTTGCTATTCGTCTAAACTGGGATTTCTAGAACCAAATAATGTTCATATCATGAATACACTAATGGTGGGTAAGGAATCGCAATCAATGGCTTTCGTTTTCTTTGATGATGGAAACTACTCTATTACTATTAAAACGTTGATATCCCCAAGTACCAAGTCGAATATCTTATCTGCTGTCACAAAGATGTCAATGAGGCCTTCGGTGATATATCTGTGAGACTTCCTCTAGATGTCACTGTGTCCTAGAAATGATCTTTCGAAATTTGAGAGTCTCTGAGGAATATACCGTTAATAGATAAAATTTTCATTATGTAATGCGATTGTTATAACATTTTTATACCATATAAGGTATGGTTATTTGAAGTGAGCATAATATTTATGGTGAAATATATTTTGCTGGTACCATATGGTACCGATAGGCGTAATCATTAGTGGCAAAAGAATAAATATTGAACCTAATGACTCAGAATTTCATTGACATTTAGTTACATGATTACCACAAAAATCGCAGAAACTTTTTAATACAGGCGTTAACGGGTTAACGCCCGGGCCGGTCTTCCAGGTCCAGAACTGATGAAAATGTAGAAGAAAAACTGGATCCATTTTTGCACGAGGATAAGAGGCATTCTATTTACGAACTCGCTGAACAATCTTTATTTGATTTTATTGCAGTGAATTTTAAGCTGAAGATAAGAAAATTAGACTAATCGAGGCGAAATAGGGTAGTTTCCTCCATCAAAGAAAACGAAATGCATTGATTGCTATTCGTTACCCACCATTAGGGTTTTCATAATGTACAAATGATTTGGTTTTACGAATCCCAGTTTAGACGAATGCCAATGGTCAATTTTATCCTCATTTGAATAAGGCCAGATTGGCGGCCAGGCGATTCCACTCCACGTGACGTCACAGGGACCTAATTTCTACACGAGAGGATAGGAGTTTTACATCGTCTGAGGTTACCAATGAATGCATGAGGCACAGAGCTCAGGGAAACGTATCTTAATAATCACTTATTAAAATTGTCTAAGGTCGGAATGTTTCCTTTGTTTAATAAGGCAGTAATAATCCATATCAAAGCCGAGCGCTACCTGCTAGCAGCCTGCGTCGAAAGATTATTTCTCTTGGAGTGCGCATTTCACGCTTTTAGACTTTCGAATGACGATATCTTTTTCGCGATTAAACGAAAAGTGAAAATGTCCAAGTGTGCGTAAAGGCGACGACTAAGTATGAAAGCCGGGAAAACTCCGTTTGACGTCATTCTGATTCCCGCTGCCGAAGGTGAGGTGACCTTGGGGTGAGGCTTTGAGCGCTGATACGACGCAGGATGCTAGCAGGTAGCAGAATACCCTGCTAGCAGGTAGCGCTTGGCTTAAATAAGGATTATTAATACCTTATCAAACGAAGAAAACTTTCCGACCTTAGCCAGTTTTAAAAGGTGATTATTAAGACATGTTTCCCTGAGCTCTGTGCCTCAAGCACGCATTGGTAATCTCAGACGATGTAAAACTCCAATCTACTCGTATAGAAAATAGGTACCTGTGATGTTACGTGGAGTGGCATCGCATGGGCGCCAATGTGGCCTTTTTCAATTGAGGTTAAAATTGACCATTGGCATTCGTCTAAACTGGTATTTCTAAAAACAAATAATTTGTATGTTATGAATAGACTACTGGTAGGTAACGAATCGCAAGCAATGCATTTCGTTTTCTTTGATGAAGGAAACTACCCTATTGCTGGTGAAATATATAATCAGGTCTGGAAGTATTTTAATTACAAGTATTTTTAAATATGCATTTGGAATAAAACTATTTTTAAATGAGTATTAGAAATACAATTGCTGTCTGTACTTCTGCCAGCGTCATAATGATGTGCCGCTGAACTTTAAATATATATATGGGATTGTGTGCATGCTAAAATAGTGAGTATTACGTCATTTTAATGAAAAGTTCATTTAAAATTCTGATTTATTTTTGTTTTATGAAAAAGTAAAAAATTCAGACACCGCAGAGCAACTCCTCGCAACGTAAAATTTGTAAACTTTATGAACTTTGCAACTCAATCTAAGGAAAACTATAAATTTTTTAGTACTCATCTTCCACGAGAAGTTGCGAAAATTATTGGAGAGGTATTATACGAAGTCCTAGTCGTACTTCAAAACGATTATTTAAGACGCATTAAAACGCATAACGTTGGGATTAGCACAGTTCGCCTTCATAGCCTGTCCTCCAAATATGACGGTGTTTAAGACCTTCGATGAGAAATAAAGTGGAAATGGAAGCCCAAACGATTCTACAAAAACATTTAAAGGGACAACTTACAGTGCGCGGAAATCGAAAAAAAATTGACGCAACCAATTTTTACCACTACGTATTGATCCAAAAATTGTATAGTATTGTTAAAGATCCGCAGAGAAAAAAATCATCCTCCTTGACCGGGAATCGAACCCGGGTCTCCCGCTTTCCGGGCGAGTGCTATCAGCCATTTAAGCTACCGAGGCGTCATTCTTGCCTGTGGCTAATAGGGTGGTTTCCTATTATTTTTTTATTGCTTTAATCGAAAGATTATTACTCCGGGAGTACGTATTTCACGCTTTTAGATTTTTAAATGACAACATATATTTTTTGCGATTAAATGAAAAGTGGAAATTTTCAAGCGCGCGAAAACGCGACGCTTAAGTATGAATGCCGGGAAATATCTCCGTACGTCGTATTTCTGGTTCCCCCTCCCGCCCGGTGAGGTGACCTTGAGGCGAGGCTTAGCGCTGATACGTCGCAGGATGCTAGCGGATAGCTGAGTACCTTGCTGGATGGTAGCGCTTGGCTTAAAAAAGGTTTATTATTACCTTATCAAACGAAGAAAACTTTCCGAACTTAGCCAGTTTTAATAGGTGATTATTAAGACATGTTTCCCTGAGCTCTGTGCCTCATGCATGCATTGGTAACCTCAGACGATATATAACTCCTATCCTCTCGTGTAGAAACTAGGTCCCTGTGACGTCACGTGGAGTGGAATCGCATGGGCGCCAATCTGGCCTTTTTCAAATAAGGATTAATATTTACCCTTGCCATTCGTCTAAAGCGGTATTTCAGAAACCAAATAATTTGTGTATTATGAATACACTAATGGTGGGTAACGAATCGCAATCAATGCCTTTCGTTTTCTTTGATGAAGGAAACTACCCTATTGTGGAAATTTGCGTGTGACTCCCGTAAAAGTTATCACCGCGGCTAGTCCCGGCATACTTTAATACTTGTATAGTATTGCTCTAGAATGCCTAGATACCCAAATACATTTACTCTTTTTTATTTATATAAGGTCGTTAGATATACCTTCAAAAAGTGACAAAAAATCGCGAAATTCAAAACCTCCATTTTTTTGCAAATATTTACTTCAATGTTAGTTGCTCTCGTGTGCGGAAAAAAATAAATATTGTTCTATTGGTTATTGCATAACGGTAAAAAATGTCTATTAGATACTATTAATACTTAGTTAGTAGATCATTTTTAGATGAAATTTGACGGCTAGGTCCTTTCGCACCACTACTGTGTCATTTAATTACAAAACTTATGTAGAAAGAGATCCATTGCATATGATGTCCTCGTACAAACAGTGAGCATAATTAGACTTTATTAAAAATATTTATTTCTCTGAGGAACCGAAATGTATAGTTTAAGTTGGTTGGGTGGCCTCCTGAAAGGGCTTCTGGGTCTCCCCCTAGATTAATCCATCTTCGCGCTTCGCGGTTCTTAACACAATCTATCATGATATGTCTAATAATTAACGGGCACCTACAATCATCACATTGGGGAGGTCCTTTCTCTTCAGTAAAGAGATACGCATGGGTCAGGGGGCTGTGCCCTATCCTCAATCGTGTAAGTACTACTTCCTCTCTCCGATTACTACGAGAAGAGGAGGGCCACGCTGCTACTATGTCCTTGATGCCACGGAGCTTGTTATTATTAAGAGTCCTCCACGACTCCCTCCATTGCTCCAATACCGCATTCCTTAGTGATGCTCTTAGGTCCTCGTAGGGAACCAGCGTTGAGGCAGAGTCCAGGAGAGCTGATAATAAAGGAGAAAAGTCGGAGGGGTACAAAAGATCGTTTACCACCCGCACATTTTTGTCGTGACGTGCTCTTAAAATTTCTAAATGAACATTTAGAAATTTTACCCTTACCTTTAGAAATTTAGAAATACCTTTTGTACATGGCAGCTCTTCTCTGCACGTGTTCCAACTCTGATATTAAGCCTTTTTCATGAGGGTCCCAAACACTGGCAGCGTATTCTAAATGGGGTCTAACGAGGGAGAAGTAGCTAATGTCTCTCACTTTGTCGTCGCACTTTCCTAATATTCTTTTAGCAAAACCCACTTTACGATTAGCTTGACCGACACCACAACCTTGGTAAAGGGAAAAAGTTGGACTTTCTGGAGCATTTAGAAATATTAAGAGCATGTCGCAATTAAAATGTACGTGTGGTAAACGACCTTGTGTACCCCTCCTACTCCTTTATCATGAGCTCTCCTGGACTCAGCACGTAAACCCGCTGACCTTGAGGAATCCAATTCCTCGTTAGCTCTTTCCCCTCCCGCCATCAACCCCTCCTCCCTGTCTTAACCCCCCCCCCTCCCTGGTATATATGAGCAATTCCACGTAAATGTCATACTGACTGGTTAAATAAAAAAAGGGTATGATATGGATCAAAATTTGTGCTAAAAAGTCTAGACTTTCGTTATTAAGTGCTGACACTAGCATGAGTCGCGTGTGTCTCTGATAAGAGAAATTTTTTTGTGTGCTCACCACAGTTTTTAGCCACATACTAAATTTAATGAGTCATCTACGCGCAAAAAACATCTGTTTCGCTAATTGATTTTTACGGTCACTGTATTAACAACTTTTCTCTATTTTGAGGTTTGTTCATTATTTTGAATGATTTTAAGGGTTTTTGCACAAATTTGTTTTGTTTATTTTGAATTAAAGAAGTTATTTTGTAAAATATTTTGGCAGTGAATAAATTTATACCAGAAGGGAATCACAAAAGTCAGTCCGTGACATTTCTGGACAGTCCGTGACGATGCTTTTCAAGAGGAATTACTCCTCTGTAAAATCAGTTATTCCCACATAGCAACGAACCTCTCAGAGACGTCTCACTATGGTCTCGAATGACTCGAATATCACCTATGTCTCACAGATGTCTCGGAGATGTAATTGTGAGACGTTCAGGAATTAAAAGAAAAACGTATTTAAACGCCATCAATGCCTTCCATATATATTTTTCGGTGAAAATCTGCAGTTTTGATTATTAAAATCACGACATTTAATATGGGTTTCTTATTTTCAAAAGGTGATCCATCGCAAAATTTGTTGCTAAAAATGATCGAGAAAAGTAGGCCATAACGGTATAATTTAAATATAATTATTTTTTTGCCTAAATTTAAAGCATACCATAGTACAAAGTCTCATGAGACATCTCAGAGACTTATATGAGACGTCTCAAGAGATGTCACATACACCATTTTTTTTGGACATAGTGACATCTCAGAGATGCCTCTGAAGCTCTCAGAATGTCTCTGAGACGTAACATGTGATATTCGAGACGTCTCAGAGACGTATCCGAGACGTATTTCTGCTATGTGGGTTGTAATGGGCTTTGCAGCATTATGAAATTTGCATTTGGTGTTCTGAGATGTATTTTACTGAAACTCTGATCACTCTTTGTTTCAGAGTAACCCATAGAGGTTTTACTCTGAGCTGAAAGTTGTTTTCATTTTTGTCAGTCCGTGACGGTGAATTTTAAGTCACGTAAGTCCTGTATTTTTCAAGACAAAGTAGTGTATCAACCAAAGTTAAACTTCACACCATTGTGCTGCAATTTAGAAGTTGAAAAAGTTTTGTATGTCAGTCCGTTTGCGTTAGGAGTGTTCTTAAAAGTTCAAAAACGCATTGTGACGGTCAGTCTGTGACACGTGGAATCGCCCATATAAGCTCGCAAATTTTTGTATATGTATTCACCTTGAAAATGACATAGTGTATTGTCGAAACCTGGATCGGTTATTAAAACTTCTGTGGAACATACAACAGTGTATCTTTATCATGTTTCCTGTATGTATCCACGTTAACTCGAGGTTAGGCCTACCCATTTTATAGTCTGCCCCACCCATGTTATGGGTGTAGGAGCCGCTGCTGATAAACGCAATCTGATTAGGGCGAACTCAGGACAGTGCGATATGTTCACAGTGCAAGTGGTAGCCTCCAATGTTCCTCACGCTATTTCACACCACTCTGCCTGTGGACCTGATAACATGGCTTAGTATTAACACGTTCTGTGCTGACCGTTTTTAGAGAAAATGCTCTGTGGCTGACATTTTGGCAAAAATTTGCAATTTTTTATTATTATTCTAACGGCGTGATCTTATGAGTTGCGATACTGGGTACATGTTGTCACTCTTTTTTTTCCAGAAGTACTAACCCTTCATTTTTTGAAAATTTGAAATTAAAATTTTCAAAGTATCCTGTCAAACTTGTGATACCTTCCCGCAACACACCTATATATTCCCAATATACATTTCTTTGCTCTTTGTCGGTACTCCAGCGAAAACCCATTCAGACGTAATCACTTTCTGGAACAAAACTAATGAAAATGGTAATGAAGCTAATATTATTTTTTTAAATCTGGAAATGATACGCTAAAAAACGATTTGAAAATGTTTTATTGCACTAAAGTAAATATTGCGAGTATTACCAATATTTCCTGCAAAGTGTTGTTCCCTACGATGGGAAATGCAAATGAACTATATGATATAGTCTGGAAAAGATTTTATAATAACAAACTTAGGTAAAAAAAAAGGAAAATATGTATAAACTAAGATTTTTGTAGTGAAACATATTTGTTTTACAAATCAGAAATTGGCTGGCATATGAAGAAGAAATTTTCATTGACTGATTTTTATGCATCAAATAATATCATTTTTTAAATAAACGGATTAACTTAGAAAATATAAAAGATATGCATTTAAAACAATTTTGTCCAGCTGTGTAAATAATTTTCAGCATAGCAAATTCTTGTTAAAGTTGTGAGGTTCTCCATCTCTGCCGACGTTTCGATGGTCGTGTCGTCCATCACCATCAGGGCTTGTCTTCAAGTTGAGTGATCTGACTTGTATAGTACAGGCTCCTATAGTATGGTGTCATGAGGCGGCATGGATCCTTGTCTGTCACGAATTGGTTTCTAAGTTTTGCAGGAGGGTAAAAACCAACCACTACACCACCACTGAAGAAGAAGGAGAAAAACCAATAGGGTGGTTTCCTATTATTTTTTTATTGCCTAAATCGACAGATTATTACTCCTGGAGTATGTATTCCACACTTTTAGATTTTTAAATGACGATATCTATTTTTCACGATTGAATGAAAAGTGAAAATTTTCAAGAGCGCAAAAATGCGACGGCTAATTGTAAGTATGAATACTGGGAAAAAGTCTGTGTAACGTATTTCTGGTTCCCCCTGCCGCCTTGTGAGGTGACCTTGGGGCGAGGCTTGAACGTTGATACGACGCAGGCTGCTGACAGGTAGCTGAGTACCCTGCTAGCTGGTAGCGCTTGGCTTAAATAAGGATTATTATTCCCCTATCAAACGAAGGAAACTTTCCGACCTTAGGTAGTTTTAATACGTGATTATTAAGACTTGTTTCCCTGAGCTCTGTTCCTCATGCATGCATTGCAATACATGAGGAACTTCCAACTCAGAAGGGTCTTCCAATTCAGAAGTGTCTGGAAAAGGGCATTCAGAGAAGATGGTAGAAAAATTGACGGAGAATCATTTTGATTGCGGCAAATCTTTTAACATGGACAACTTTTATAAAAGTGTTGCCACTTCTAGATCCCATCCAAATGGGAAAACTTACATGACAGGGTCACTGCGGTGACTCACATGACAGGGTCACTTCACCATATGAAATTATAATCACTTTTTATTTCATTGTTCTAAGCTGATTAAAAATCACAACATATCATTCCAATACCTACATTCCTTAAAAAGAATCAAATATAATATATTGAGGATAGGAGCACAACATTCAGAAAATAAGTTTAAGAGGACTTATTTTCTGAATGTTGTGCTCCTATCCTCAATTTATTATATTTGATTCTTTTTAAGGAATGTAGGTATTGGAATGATATTTTGTGATTTTTAATCAGCTTAGAACAATGAAATAAAAAGTGATTATAATTTCATATGGTGATAAGTATCTATAGTCACGTACATCGAGAACACAGCTATCGCTACTCGCATAATATCATTTGATTACTTCCAATACATCACATTTCATGAAATATAAGTTCTTCATGATCTTCATTAACATTGTTAAACTTTCAAAATGTTGATATTTTGAAAGTTTAACAATGTCAGATAGTTTTTATTTGCCCTAAAATTGTGTTAAAATTATGAAAATCCGATGACGAGCTACGCCCGTTATTGCATGATTTGGCATCGGAAGTCCATGATGAGCTAGACTTGTCATTTCAGCGCCAGGGGTTATAATATCATGCCTCTTGAGTATTCTAGCTATTTTGCATAAAACGGTCGAGATGAAAGGTAGGCCAGCAAATGCTATAGGGTAGTTTCCTTCATCAAAGAAAACGAAATGCAATGATTGCGATTCATTACCCACCATTAGTGTATTCATAATATACAAATTATTTGGTTTTAGAAATCCCAGTTTAGACGAATGGCAATGGTCAATTTTATCCTGATTTGAATAAGGCCAGATTGGCGCCCATGCGATTCCACTCCACGTGACGACACAGGGACCTAGATTCTATACGAGTAGATAGGAGTTTTACATCGTCTGAGATTACCAACGCATGCATGAGGCACAGAGATCAGGGAAACATGTCTTAATAATCACCTTTTAAAACTGGCTATGGTCGGAAAGTTTCCTTCGTTTAATGGGGTATTAATAATCCTTATTTAAGCCAAGCGCTACCTGCTAGCAGGGTACTGTGCTACCTGCTAGCATCCTGCGACGTATCAGCGCTCAAAGCCTCACCCCAAGGTCACCTCACCTGCGACAGCGGGAATCAGAATAACGGCAAACGGAGTTTTCCCGGCATTCATACTTAGTCGTCACCTTTTCGCACACTTGGAAATTTTCACTTTTCGTTTAATCACGAAAAATAGATATCGTCATTCGAAAATCTAAAAGCGTGAAATGCGCACTCCAAGAGAAATAATCATTCGACGCAGGCTGCTAGCAGGTAGCGCTCGTCTTTGATATGGATTATTACTGCCTTATTAAACAAAGGAAACTTTCCGACCTTAGACAATTTTAATAAGTGATTATTAAGAGATGTTTCCCTGAGCTCTGTGCCTCATGCATTCATTGGTAACCTCAGACGATGTAAAACTCCTATCCTCTCGTGTAGAAATTAGGTCCCCGTGACGTCACGTGGAGTGGAATCGCATGGGCGCCAATCTGGCCTTATTCAAATCAGGATAAAATAGACCATTGGCATTCGTCTAAACTGGGATTCGTAAAACCAAATAATTTGTACATTATGAAAACAATAATGGTGGGTTACGAATCGCAATCAATGCCTTTCATTTTCTTTGATTAAGGGAACTGCCCAATTATAACGTCCTCAGTTTTAACGATGCAGGAAGATACCTGGCACACGATTGCACCCTGTTGAAAATTCCCTATAGGAATCTTTTTTCCTGTAGTAATTTGACAATGGGAACTCAACCATTTTCTTATAGGAAAAATATTTCGTATATGAAAAATATTTTCCTATACGAAAAAGATTCCTATAGGAAATCAATTTTCCTACTGCAGTAGAATATACTGTTGACTTGGTGTCAGAACGGCAAATGAGAGGTAGATATCAACGAGTCCTGGCATTTTTTTCTCTTCATTTGTCATAAAGAGAGGTATCTCATGGCACTATGTTTAAATGCAATATGTTCCTGCTACACTTTCATGCAATACCGCTTGTCGGTGGCGGATCCACGATAGGGACAAGGGGGGGTTAAGATTACAATTCTATCTAGCGTAAACTGAATATCCAATGCCCTTCTCTGGATCTGCCACCGGATTATATCATACCAAAATCGTCAAAAAAATAAGCCCTTTAGAGATAATTTGTATTTCAACATAATAAAGAAGGTAAATACAGTAAAACCTATATGCATTGAACCTCTTTACATCATAAACCTCCATATTTCATACCACCCCTACGGTCCCGTCAGATTAGCCTGTAAATTTATAGGCAATCCTCTTTTGGTGAACCTTTTTATCTCATAAAACCTCCTCATATCATACCTAGGAGATACCCCCGAGACTGCCCAATTCTGCCTCTGCAAATCGTACCGAGACACATAGAGACCATTAATGCAGCCTCGGTTACGTACGTGGAATGAAATTATCAGCAATAAATGTTTTTCGCTTATTTTTTTCTTATACACCTTTAATATGCTGTAATTCTCATGTTAACCATTAGTTACTGCAATTTTGTTCAATGTGAAAGCATACCTAACAGTAAATGAGAAAAAAGGCATTTAACTATCTTATTCATTTTAAGTGACTGATGAATTAAGAGATCACATCGTTTTCTCTTGAATCATGGTAAAAATCACGAGATAGCACTCGCTTCCTGCAGTTATTTAATAATAAATATATGTTCACTGATGCATCCTTGTTTGTTTAAAAGACAATATAGTGCCTTTCATTTCCGAATGATATGAAAAAATGGTGCCTATCACTTAAACCTCTCTAGAGTGAACCTCCATACATCAAATTGTCCAAATTTTGGTCCCCTCCATTACGGTAAATAGGTTTTACTGTATGTAGGAAAATATAACTAAGCACTTTGATACAAAGTGGTATCCCCCAAATACTTCGATTTTACCTAGAGTGTGTTTCGATCCAATGGAGGGGCTACAGCCCCAGAGATCCATCGCTGCTTACAAACTAAAATGATTTTACTAGTGCATGAATGACATGGAATTTCCTCGATGCTCTGAAGTCAATTTTATGCACATATATTACTATTCCTCCGCTCATTTTTTTTCTAGATCAGCTTATATAGTAGCAATAATGTCCACAGCAATCTTTCCTATCATCAATTCGTCCCCTTACTAATTTGATTGAACATTGATTTACAAACGCCATTATATTTATAATTTCAAATTCCCCACCGAAGCGCTCACGAAGCACTAAGCTCTCACTAAGCATACTGTGATCGCTCAGGGTGCCGTGGTTCGCTCACTCATCAGTGTTCATCGATCACTCCCCCTCTCCCTGAATGCTATATCAACAGATGTTACTCAAATGTTATCGTAGATGACTTGTTGCAAAATTATAGCCCAGCTTAGCTCATAATCAAACGAAATCTTGTGATCGCAACAAAGAAAGCGTCCCTTCATCTCGGAGAGCGGACTTTGTTTACACGTTCTAGCGATCCCATTGGGCCGTGACCGTGGTGACGCTTCTAAACGCTTTCACCAAATATTTTAACTTTATGTGTAGTATAATTTAAATAAAAGGCAATTATAATGGTTTAAAGTAAATTTCGGTATTTAAAATACATAATTTACTTTCTTCTTGGGTGAAAAGGCGCTAAAAAATTACGGACTCCATCACGCGCTAAATTTAAAAGTATCCATCATCACAATATTTCAACGCACTCATTACAGCCGAAATCACATGATTAAGATGCCCCTTATGATTTTCAGAGTCATCACATTCAATATGGATTTAATTATTGATTCGCTTGAATAAGTATTATCATGGAAGACTCCTACTTCTTCCATGGTAAAATGCTGCCGCTCGTCGAACACAACCGCAAGACTTGTCCCCCTTCTTAATTTGCTGGGTTATTATACTTTAAAAACGTAAAATGTGTTGCAGTAACCCTTATAAGGAAGCTGTTCTTTTTTTAATTTCAAGAAACCATACCTTTTAAGTTCATATAGAGATTTTAATTGAAATTGCATTGATGCATCATGTATGTGTGCATGTTCAAATTGAATCTATAGGTTTGTCAATTCCTAAAAAATATTTCATTACCTTTGATTATCAATTCAATTTCCACTCATATTTGTAGTTTCATAGATACAACGTTGACTCAGTATTGCAATTGGATAAAATATGATTCCACTCAATGCTGAAGTTTATTGCATCAGCATTGTACGCACGCTCAACGACTGAATTTCCCACTAATAACGACGTGTATTGTCAGTGTAACTTTAAAAAATCCCGCAGCAGCCTCAGAAAATCAGAAGATTTTAAAGCATCCATTTCCATATTAATTCTACTTCTATTACTTTAAGTGAAATTTGTATATTACTTCCCACACTACACGAGAGAAAATACCAGAAAATTTAGAACCCTATAAGATGTTATTGTAGCCAAGCTCCAGTGCCCGCGGATAGATCGAGATAAAGCTGGAGGATTTTTGAGACAACCGTTACATTCCCTAAAACTGCTAGATAACCTAGATGATGATGTGCGTGAAAGTGCGAAGTGGTTGGATGGTGTCTGAAGACAAAACAAACACCGAGCCTGCGAAGCGAGAATTAAATTAGCATATTTCGCTCGTTTGACGAAAATAATTAACCTTACAATTACGTTGTATTGCCTTCCTTAAATTCGATTATTTAAATGGCCGCGATAGTTAAAATATGTGTACGTCTTCAAACACAGCGTGTAGCTTTCTAGAAAAGCCATGACTGGCAGATTGCACTTATCGTATGATGACATTTATGATTCAGCTTTCCGACGTTTTCATATCGAAGCGCTCTTGCGTGAGTCGGCGATTCGAAAAATGTTGAGCATGCGCAGAACCTATCTCGCTTAATTACGTGTCGGAAGCAACAAGGTCTGTCACCTCAGAAACTGAGAAATTTTCAGTGTTCAGTGCAGTTATTCTTGGAGTTGCACGTCATCAGATTACAAAGTGTTGATATTTTGTTGGTTTTACTATTTAACATGGCGCCAACGGTGCAGTCGTTTGTGAATACCTTCTCCATGAATTTGTGAGTATATTTTGGTACATGTCTTGAAATATGTCCGTCCTTAAATAACAATGTTTTTTGTGGGTATGAAAGCACACTTATGGACGCTGTACTTGCAAATACTAGTCGCTTTTATCCGCAATACACCGGTCAGAAACTCCAATTCTCTGTTATGGAAGGTGTTAATGTAGAGGCAATAATTACATCAAGGTTGATCTCCATCCGCCATCGCTGATGGGATTTTAATCATGTACTGTGTTTTATCATGAACGTTATGCTCATTGGTGTATATTTAATGTTAAAACCTCTTTCAAAGCCTTATTTAATGGTAGTGTTTGTTTGCTATAGCCAAAAGTTCTATAACAGTCACGTAGGCATTCCATGTTTTTTCTGGGAAGCTAGCATAAAGAGAAATCTCTTCCCCGATTTAACTTTCTCGAAAACGTGAGAGTTTAATGTGAGCTAAGTTTCTAGAAACTTCACTCCATATAAATAATTGGCTAGAATATCTAATGTCGCCGTGGTACAGTCAACAAAAATTGTGTTATTACTTTACATATATATAAATTTGAAGATAACGGCCGGAACTGAAAATTATATTTATACTTTTCGTGGGCCATTGTTTGTTTAAATCTTCTCTCTTATTTGAATAAGTAATTTTTATCGCGACTAGAAGTCGTTCAGATAGGTGTAACTAGGATAGTAATCATTCGTAAATTAATTGTTCTCCATGTGTTGTACCTCGGCCCCAGAAGCCACAATTCAGTAGATAGGGAATCTAAATATAGTTTTTATGGCGATTTCCAATAATGTCTCAGGCGGTGGTGATGCATTTAGCCATTTTTGGCTATGTCACCTAAGTGAATGTATTCCTCGCAAATATACACGACACCATTCATGTGGAATCCCGACATATTCCAAGGATATGTAATTCTCGTCAAGGTGGACTGGGAATTGCCAACAGCTCATACCGTTACCGCGGGTGTGTAAATTATTTCGCCGGTAACTAAGTGGTGACGCAATGTTTGTCGTCATTTGCGTGAAGGTGCTATGTGCTTCATCGAAAAAATAATAACATGTCATGAACATTTAGGATATTTTTCCAATCGTATGTGGTTTAGGTGTCAAGATGTTTGTCTTTTTCGAGCCCATATATTCATCCTTCGACATCCGTGTCAATTTCTAGTCACGCTGGAGGGGGCTTGATGGTGTTCCGATAGTTGATACTATCTTATCACCGTTGTGATATCAGTCTTCTCGAAGTTATAATAAATTCTTAATTTTACAATTCTTGGTGAATTGAAGGTAAAATATGAATTTGTCAGTCAATTCATTCAATTTTAGCCTCGTGATTGGGAAGTGATCATTTGCCTTGCCTTGTAATTATTGTGAAATGTGTTAATCTTGTGTTATTTTTAACCAACCCACCCATGGACGGTAATAAATCAAAGAACTCACGCATCGGTATTAGTTTCTGTGTTTTTGCGATATTGTGATATTTGGCGCCACCTAATCGAAGGCTTGGTGTAAAGCCCGTGGAAGTAGTAGAAATACTTACGTTTGTGATTTTGTAGAATTTTAGGTCAAATTTGAATTCATAAGATATTAATTTGACCCTGAAGTGCCAGCGGGCTTGTCTATTGGCCGGGCGTATTTAAATAACTATTGAAATTATGTTTTGTTCCAAGGTTGTACAGAAGTGATAACATCTAAGGGGAATATTTTTATAGATATCGTTAAATAGAAGGAGTGCATATAAGAAAGAAATAGCTTCAACACATTCATTTTGAAATATATAAGAAAAGTTTGATTAAAATCGTGGAAATCAATCAAAATATTCCCGGCTGTCTTCATGTGCACCATTTTCATGAGGGTATACGAAAAAGTTTCATGTTCAGCCTTTCGCTTGAAAAATGATCACCCACCTTGATGCGTAAGTGCTTCATTTCCCATCAGAAAATTTAGTAGTGAATGGCATGAAATCTGTATCTTGTTCTGTTTTAATAACCTATGCATTCATCTAAGTATTGCATTGATACACACACACAACTGTCGTAATGACTTTATTTTTGATAAATGCTGGTTCACTGTGTGGCATTTGAATTTAATAAAAATCCTAATCAGGGATTTTATTATTAAAGCAGTTAATTTAAATCTTGCAGAAGTAAGCAAGAATATCTGGTAATATTTATTTTTATACACTCTAATCTAAAGGTCATTTTATACGGGGCACGTCTTTGCTCAGGTTAGCACTGAAAACATGTTTAAATTATGAGAATGCGAGCTTGGAATTAGAGCAGGGCCTATTTTGCAGTCTTGCATGCCACCCATTCTCGCATGTGTTCTGGTAATTCACTGCTTTACATGGCACAATTTTGATTGCACCTTTGTACGTACATTAGATTGCACAATGGCATGTCAGCCTTTAAAGGCCTGGTTACACGGTGCATTAACCCGTACAGGTAACGAGAAGCATGAATGAGCGATTACACGGTATATGCGTTCGCACAAGTTTTCACACATTTTCTCGTAACGCGAGGCGTTTAGTTTTTGTTTATTCCCTACAAAGAGCGCAAAATTTAAATGTGTAAACAGTATCATTAGGTAGGAAGCAGACGATACCTACCAGAAAATAATTCCCTTTTCGTTGTTTCCTGTAGGACCAAGAAATTTCACGTACTGGTAATATATTTGCACCGTGTAAGCAGTGGTGTTCATTGTAGTTGCCGAAGTTGTTTCATTTCGTGCCAGTAATATTTATTTATATTTAATATTTATCGTTATCGCTCGCTTGATGTTATCTCAATAGTACTCTATTTATTTCAAAACGTAATCAAAGTTAATACTAGTTGGAAGTAGATATTTTTAATACTTTGTTCTACTTTTGTCCGGGACGGTTATGAAGTTAAGAAGATATTTGCTGTTGATGGAAAAGATGTTGGTTAATTAGAGATCTGGTTGATTTATGAATTTGCTAATGTTAGTCGTATTTTTGTGGTGGGCCAGTGCATTCCCACCTCGGACGTATAAAAGATAGAATTGTCGTTAATTCGTATGATATAAATTATGTTTAAATGTGTTCTATAAGTCGTATGATAGCCGTTGTATTTCACAAATGTCCTGTTGAAAACTCTGTTATAACCTCATCGATTGTTTTGTTCCGGCATAATACAACTAATAAGATACCATAGGCATAATCTTGGTATGTCCGGCATACATACAGGGATATTCTATATGAATATTAGTGTAGATGCAAATGGTGAGTTTGTGGTAGGATTCAAGCACTTACGATACAGTACAAATACGCGTAAAGAGTTACTGAATAGCCCTGCAGATGACAACTAATTGTGTCGTTTCCCACCAGGTGGCTTTGTTATCAACTTGTGCGAATGCATGAACGAAATTAGAACAGTTTCTATTTTCCGTTCATGCGTTCATGCATTTGTACATTTTGGGGTGGTTGCACGGTGAATTTTTCCGTTCATTCTCGCGATCATACATTTAGACATTAACCCGTATGGGTTAATGCACCGTGTAACCAGGCCTTAAGGAAAGATGGAAGGAAGCTTATGGAAGTGTAAGGAGCGCTACTTTTGTGATTTTTTTATCACTTGTAGTTTAAGTAAGAATTCGAAATCCACTTAATTCATGTCAAAACTTACTATTAAAAATTGATTCACCACCATAGCACACCCAAGTGCTGCAATACATGAAAGAAAATTGGATAGTGAAGGTCATGAGTTCTTTACTTAATGTTTTTTCTTTTAATGAATAACTCATTCAATAAAATATATCATGGACACTTGCAATTGTTGAACCCTCACTCTTGTTACATCAAAATTTTTACACCTCTTCCTTGGTGGGTGACATCCTGTTACAGCGCATCTAGGGATCGCATGTATGTATTTCACATGTTATTCAAAAAAGATAAAAGACATGGAATTCGGATATTTCGAGGAATATCATTGCTGAAGGTGTATATGTCCTACATGAAGTAAAGAGCACTCAAACTGAAAAACTCGATAAGATAGCAGCACTTTTATTTATTAATTTTATTGAAAGCTGTGTGATGGCGTCTGGTGAACAACAACAACAAAAATCTCTCCAATGAAGGCTGAACCTCAGCTTTCTTCTTCTCTTGATGAAGGACCAATGCCTTTCTCAAAGAAATCGCCGTGATTAAAGTCTCTCTCGATCTCTGCCCTTGATTGTATACGTTCGTATTGTCAGCATGTACTGCTATATGAAATAGTTGAATGTTGGAATGTGCAGTTAACACTGCGGGAATTGAAAAAAAAATTAACTGACAAGTGTTCGGAAGTCCGAATTCAGCGAAAGAAAGTCAAGTATTTTGTGTCAATTTGGAACATACGAAAGTGTGAATTGTACGAAAGTCGAGGACCGCCTGTATGGAAGTAATTTTGGGTGTTTTAAAATTCTAATTTATCTCAGTAATGGCTTAAGATTAACCTTTGAATTTTACCAAATTTCCCTAGAAAATTATGCATTAATTTTTCTTCCCTGAGTGGCTTGACACCCGGATGTGTGCACAAGTTTTTTTACTGTCTCCAGGTGTTTCACAAACCATTATACTGACTCAGCAGCTGTTTTGTTGTCAGTAATTTATTTACCGTGGGCTTTTATTTACCAAGAAATGCTTGAGTAAGGACTGGATGGCTCCTTGGAAAATGTGGGAGTTCCTTTGGAAAGTGACTCCTGCTTAGTAATCCAAAGGAAATCGGTGTGAATTTTTTAATGGCTAGGAAGTGGTTGCCTTGTGATTTTTTTAATCTACTCCATCGTTATCTTTTTCTAGGAAGGGTCACATATAATAATAATAAATAATTTTATTACTCCACACAAAAATTACATGACAATAACAAATTTGAGTAATTTAAGGTAGCCGCGAAGGATAACCTGTTTGAGGCTACCATCCAAAATAATAATATTTATGCTTTACATATAGTGTAGCTCATTTTGTGTTACCTTGATAATCTATACAATCACAGCTTAAGTGCGTACATGAAAAAAAAACAACTAAAGTACTATTTATAATTCATTTACAACAATATTTGTTCTACACTTTCTTTAGTGAGAAGCCAAGAATGTACATTTTGCAAAAACTTTTTTAAAGACTTTGAAAGAAAACATGACTGGGGTAACAAATTAAAAACCTTTGGTCCTACGTACAAAAAACATCTTTTAAACAAAGTCAAATTTGGTTGTGGTAAGGGCACACTTATTTTACGCTGGGTAAAGGGAGAAGGCAGGGACTGAAATATTTTAGAGTTGCCACTTCTAGCATAAAAACATCGTTGGACCTTTTAAATATATAGATGCCTCAACGGAAGCAAACCCAAATGAAGAAAAAGTGGGAAGGATCTTTCAAATCTGTCCTTTTTCAAAATAATACGTACAATTCTTTTTCGTAAAAAAACAGCAGGTTTCAAGGAGTTTAGATATGCGCCACCCCAACAAAAAATGCCATAGCTTAGCCTGGTATTTACTAAGGCGTTATAAATTGTCTTTAGAAAGCTTTCAGGACATTTATTTCTAATGAAATAAAAATTTGCCAGTGTGTGACGCATAATGTTTGTGAGACCCTTACCCTTACATACATTACCCTTTTCTATACCCTTTTCTACCCTTACATACTTACCCTTACATATACCCTTTTCCCAACTGTTGGCGGCTGGGCGGAAGAGAGAGTAGCCAATCAGAAGTGCTTTCTCTTCCACCTCACCGTTCCCCTCCATTCCCTCCCCTTTCCCCTCAATACAGCCGACCAGCGTTGCCTGTCCATGGAAATAAGTGTACAAATTTTCACATGGCACATGTCTCAACGCCGAAATCCAAGATTGAAAATTCGACCACCTCTACAATGGAAAATCGAAATCGTTTATTCCTCGGAATAGGGTGGTTTCCAATTATTTTTTTATTGCCTTAATCGAAAGATTATTACTCCCGGAGTACGTATTTCACGCTTTTAGATTTTTAAATGACAACATCTATTTTTCGCGATTAAATGAAAAGTGAAAATTTTCAAGCGCACGAAAACGCGACGCTCAAGTATGAATGCCGGGAAATATCTCCGTACGTCGTATTTCTGGTTCCCCCTCCCGCCCGGTGAGGTGACCTTGAGGCGAGGCTTAGCGCTGATACGTCGCAGGATGCTAGCGGATAGCTGAGTACCTTGCTGGATGGTAGCGCTTGGCTTAAAAAAGGTTTATTATTACCTTATCAAACGAAGAAAACTTTCCGACCTTAGCCAGTTTTAGTAGGTGATTATTAAGACATGTTTCCCTGAGCTCTGAGCCTCATGCATGCATTGGTAACCTCAGACGATGTATAACTCCTATCCTCTCGTGTAGAAACTAGGTCCCTGTGACATCACGTGGAGTGGAATCGCGTGGGCGCCAATCTGGCCTATTTCAAATGAGGATAAAATTTGACCCTTGCCATTCGTCTAAACCGGTATTTCAAAAACCAAATAATTTGTGTATTATGAATACACTAATGGTGGGTAACGAATCGCAATCAATGCCTTTCGTTTTCTTTGATGAAGGAAACTACCCTATTGTTTCGACACATGAAAATTCCAAGATAGCCAAAAAATCAATCAAAAAATCTAGTATCTTGCGTTTCAAGGAATTTGTCCCGCGATGATTGCAAGTTGGTCAAAAAAATTAAAAAGTTAGTGCCATAAGAAAAGCATGGGGCACTTTCAAAAAATCATAAAATATACTAAATATCAATTCGTCGCAATGACAGCAACACCAAAAAATCTAGTTTATGTCAAAGGTTTTTCATGTTCCTGACGCATTTGCAAATACCGAAAAAAACCTAAAATGTTTTAGTCTCATAAGGCTCCCATGTTAATTCAAGTCGATATATCTCGAAAACTAATCGACTTTTTCAAGTTTTCAGATTTTTCCTCCCGATGAATTTTTTTTACTTTTACGTCCGATATTCCATTCACCCACACATATCACAGTTTGGGCTGCTAATTTGTATCAATAACCCAATCATTGAATCAATAGGGTGGTTTCCTATTATTTTTTTATTACCTTAATCGAAAGATTATTACTCCTGGAGAACGTATTTCACGCTTTTAGATTTTTAAATGACAATATCTATTTTTCGCGATTAAATGAAAAGTGAAAATTTTCAAGCGCACGAAAACGCGACGCTCAAGTATGAATGCCAGGAAATATCTCCGTACGTCGTATTTCTGGTTCCCCCTCCCGCCCGGTGAGGTGACCTTGGGGCGAGGCTTAGCGCTGATATGTCGCAGGCTGCCAGCGGGTAGCTGAGTACCTTGCTGAAAGGTAGCGCTTGGCTTAAAAAAGGTTTATTAATACCTTATCAAACGAAGAAAACTTTCCGACCTTAGCCAGTTTTAGTAGGTGATTATTAAGACATGTTTCCCTGAGCTCTGTGCCTCATGCATGCATTGGTAACCTCAGGCGATGTATAACTCCTATCCTCTCGTGTAGAAACTAGGTCCCTGTGACGTCACGTGGAGTGGAATCGCATGGGCGCCAATCTGGCCTTTTTCAAATGAGGATAAAATTTGACCCTTACCATTCGTCTAAACCGGTATTTCAAAAACCAATTAATTTGTACATTATGAATACACTAATGGTGGGTAACGAATCGCAATCAATGCCTTTCGTTTTCTTTGATGAAGGAAACTAACCTATTTGCAGCTATTATAGGGAAAGTTTAGTCAAAGTGCGAGTTAGAGAGCGATGTTCACTGCACGAAAGTCGGAGAGAGACTCCTACACACCTGCCACTCTTCTGTGATTGGGCCTCGAGTGTGTTCAAGGTCATCCATCATCAGTTGGGAAAAGGGGTGTAATTATGCCAAATTCGAAAGGAATCCATGAGTTTTTGGGTTGATGGGTGTGTTGAAATCTCTTGGTGTGGGTGGTAAATGAGATTAGACTCTCGGTGCTCAGCGTGGGCGCTCCCTAAGGATAAAGCTCGCTCCCTACAATCCCCAGATCTGGCTTCACTGTCTAATTTTGTGGGTGTTCAGACAATTTTAATACGAGTAATAACTGATCCCAAGTCCTAGCTTTGCCAGCCAGGGGGAAGGGAAGCGCTATCACGCTAAGTGCATCTATGAATAGAATTTATTAGAGTTTGATCGGCTGTGGAGTGGATGACTCTGTATGAAGGCTGTTTGACACGGGGCACGTACTTACGCAATCTGACGTTTGTACGAAGGCGCAGTCAAAAGCGGTGTCGTGTAAAGTGGTGAATAGGGTAGTTTCCTCCATCAAAGAAAGCGAAAAATGTACATTGATTGCCATTCCTTACCCACCATTAGTGTATTCATAATATACAAATTATTTGGTTTTAGAAATCCCAGTTTAGACGAATGTTAATGGTCAATTTTAACCTCATTTGAAAGGGGTTAGATTGGCGCCCATGAGATGCCACTGCACGTGACGTCACAGGGACTTAGTTTCTATACGAGTAGATAGGAGTTTTACATCGTCTGAGGTTACCAATGGATGCATGAGGCACAGAGCTCAGGGAAACATGTCTTAATAATCACTTATTAAAACTGGCTAAGGTCGGAAAGTTTTCTTCATTTGATAAGGTATTAATGATCCTTATTTAAGCCAAGCGCTACCAGCTAGTAGGATACTCTACTACCTGCTAGCATCCTGCGTCGCATCAGTGCTCAGAGCCTCTCCCCAAGGTCACCTCACTTGCGGCAGCGGGAACCAGAATGACGTCACACGTAGTTTTCCCATCATTCATACTTAGCCATCGTGTTTTCGCGCGCTTGAAAATTCTCACTTTTCATTTAATCACGAAAAATAGATATCGTCATTTAAAAATCTGAAAGCATGAAATGCGTACTCTAGGAGTAATAATCTTTCATTTAGATGGAGATGAGATTAGACTCCTGGTGCTCGGCGTGGGCTCCCTAAGGATAAAGCTTGCTCCTGATCCCAAGTCCTAGCTTTGCCAGCCAGGGGGAAGGGAAGCGCTATCACGCTTAGCGCATCTACGAATAAAATTTATTGGAGTTTGATTGGTTGTGGAGTAGATGGCAATGCATAATAATCATTTTCGTCGTCGATATGTCAAATGTATGTTGAGGAGATGGAGAGTATTGGAAATAATGTAATTATGTCATTAAATATATTTTCAGTCCAAATTTTTGCAATAATTCATGTAAAATCCCCCAAAAAATAATTAGATTGCATGGTCACATTCATTAAAATTCATAATGAAGTAAAAAGTAAATGATGGCATCCATATTTTCGGAGTGTCAAAATAAATAGCAAATGTCTGCCCGAAAAAATTGGAAGTGTCCGCCATTTTAAATTTTTTATCAGGGGAGTGGATGGCAAAAGTTGAAAAAAATTGACTTTTTCCAAATTGCTATCTATTGCTTCATGCAATTGTAAAGTTTAAAATAAATCTGACGGGTAAAAGTTGACGAAATGTAGTGTTTATCTTTTGGAAATGGCATTTTTGGAATTGTTTAATTTTTTTGTGGAAAATCTCGGTCGACGGGAACAGGTAGTTCCCAACCTACTGTAAAGGACCATATGAGCATGTTGAATAATCATTTTTGCTGTACAACTCATAATAATAGGCCGAGGAGAGCGGAAAGTATGAATTTTTTTCTGAAAAATCAATTTTTGGACGCCATTTTGGAAGCAATAAACTTAAACATTAACTTAAAACATTACATGAGTGCTTGGGCACATTCCTCAGCTTTCGAAATTGACATAAACCGTCCGCATGGTACCAAGGGTTTGCGTGCATTAAATTAAAAAAAGGAAAATCATCTCCAGGAAATGCAAAATTTCTTCCATTTTGATATTCTAGCAACGGAGTGTTATGTAAACCTCCGGTTTTCGGGTATTTACTCCGAATCATTCCCGTTCCCCGCATGTGTGCCAAATTTCAACTCTCCAGCCCTTCTAGAAGTGAACAAGTCAGTCAGTCACACATCACACTGTATGTATAGGAGATAATGTGAGATAAGCCAATGACAGATAGTGTAGCTTTTCTAAGAATTTTTGAGGAAAAGATAACATCCTTGTAAGAAATTTGAAGGTGAATTTGTTTTTGCTATTTCTTATCCCTGCCCAGGTGCGCAGACTTAATCTCTTAGAAGGCAAAGAAAAAACCTCCCAGCAAGCTGTGTTAAAAAGATTTGAACATTCTTCGAATACCCTGTTTACTTCACCGTTCATCGTCATCAGTAGTCAAGAATCCTAAGATAAGTGTGACGCAGCTGTCCGCTCAATTTTCCTATCAGCTTATCTTTTAACACCTACATATTTCTTCTTAAAAATGCTTCTTATATCAATCTTCTATATTATTTCTACTGTATACTGTACTACCTTTTTCTCAACTTATACGCAACCAAACTACAAATGAGGTACCAAAATGCACAGAATTTAACAGAGAACATGCGACGGCATATCTTACTTCCTAAATACATATTGCTATTGTTTCCTAAAATTGGTTTTTAAATAATAAAAAAAAAACAAAAAACCGGTAAATATTCCTGGACGTTAACGGAGCACAAACTGATACATTTGTTCATTTGCAACAATATCTCGCATTCTTTAAATAACTATTATCAAAATGCGGCTGATTTCACATTCAAGTCTCCTGTTGATACGAAAGTGTGAGTTATCATGTGCGTTTAACAGATGATAGTGTAATTACTTCCAATGTTGTGTTTTAACACATTCCGTGCTGACCGTTTTTTGAAGAAAATGCCCTGTGGCTGACTTTTTGGCAAAAATTTGTATTTTTTTATTATTATTTTAACGACGTGATCTTATGATTTGTGATGCCTGCTACATGTTTTCGCACTTTTTTTAAAAAAATAACCCTTCATTTGATAAAAATTTGAAATTTAAATTTTCTAAGTATCCTGTCAAACTTTTGATACCGTCCCGCAACACACCTACATGTTTCCCACATTTCTTTGCTCTTTGTCAGTACTGTAGCGAAAACCCGTTCAGACTTTATCACTTTCTGGAAAAAAATAATGGAAATAGTAATGCAGCAAACATTATTTTTATAATCTGGAAATGATACATTTAAATACGATTTTAAATGTTTCATTGCTCAAAAGAAAATATTGCGAGTATTACCAATATTTCCAGCAAAAGTGTTGCTCCCTATGGTGGAAAAATTATTATGAACGATATGATATCCTCTGGATAAGATTTTATAATGATATACATTGGTTTATAAATGAAAGGGGAAATTTGTATAAACGAAGAATTGTTGCAATGAAACATATTGTTTTACAAATCAAAAATTGACCAGCATTTTTAGAATAATTTTTCAGTCACTAAACACTTTGCATAAAATAATATCTTTTTAAATAAATATTGAAATAGAAAATATAAAAGGTAAACATTAAAAAATATTTTTTTCCCGCTGGGTAAATAATTTTCCGCATCACAAATTCTTGTGATACTTCTGGAAACAGTCGAGACACAATCGAGGATCAGATAGGCAGGTGGGGCTATAATATGATGTATCCTGGTGGACATTATTCTTGAAGCACTGCCTACATCTCTTCTGTTTTCGTCTTTTCTGTCTATCGTGTTTTTCATATAATCGGGGAAATCCTATATACCTGTAAGTCCTAATAAGCCCTTGGTTTTGGTTGAGGCAGACTAGGATGACTATCTCCTCAAAGGGATCGAAGGTACAGATATTGTCATAAGAGATTCTATAACTGGAATTAGAAAGTCGATGAGAGGAATTTTTCAAAATTTTTCTTTGAATAAAAATTACGTTTCAGCAACAGTGATTTCAGTAGGTGGATTCCCAATTTTTAGTACCATTAGATGAATTTTCTTTCAATGGGAAAGTCAGACATCATTTGATCCCAATGATCGATGCCACAATTTTAATTGCTATATTCAACCACCGCCTGTGGCTTTCTTGGCGTGCACCCTCGCCTTTTCGTAGATTCGTTCATTTTTTGCACTGAATTCAGCGATGATCATCCGCACTTCCCTCTAATCCGTCCACCTTAGGATACCGATTTTATGCTCATGAAAGGCCTCCACCACCTCACTTTTCTTTAATTCGTAGCAGAGCACCAAAAGAGGAATAACTTTCTTGCCTCTCCTCAGTGTCCCCGTCAAGTTAGGTTTCCCATTTGGATGGAATCTAGAACTGGCTACACTGTTATAAAAGTTATCAATATGAAAGGATTAGCCTCAGTCAAAATGATCCTCCATCATTTGTTTACCATCTTCTCCGACTCCCCTTTTCCAGACACTTCTGAGTTGGAGAACCTGCAGCGCCAAACCCTTTGCTTCCGTCAACATATACAACTTCATTGCGTACCTGTAGCGCTTTCCCCTCATATATTCACTATATCCCAGCCTAGCTCTCCATGGAATCATAGACTCTTCCAAACTTAGGTCACGTGAGCGGTTCACTACTTTTTCCACTGTTTCCTTGAATGCGTCTATATGGGGCTAATTTTGAATAATCAGTGGGCCAGAGAAGTGTTAGAGTCAGAGAACGTAGATAGGTTCTTGTTGATTTGAACGGCTTGGAGAATAGACATGAATTGATCAAGCGACTTCTCTCTCCTGAACCAATGCAAGTCATATAAAGATCAAGCTTTTCAATTATAGGAGATACGGGAGATTTGGATAATTCTAGCACGAAAAATAAGGCCAAAAAGTGGGGAAATTCTTCTATGGTTTCCTTCAGGACACGTATTGCCCATTTTATATCCTCGGATGTATATATCCTCGGGCCGGATCAGTTTCTCCGAGTTCGGCGGTATGTGACTGGGTTAGTGGAAATTGTTCTCTTAGGCATTTTTTTTGTTGGGGAGGATGCCAAATAGAATGCTTGTAAGTATTTCGGATATTATGGAAAAAATCAAGTAATGAGTCTCTAATTCAAATGCTAGTGAACATAAGGATGGGGAAGTCTGGCTATTGTGCAGGAAATGTAAATAGTAAAAATAAATTGCAATGTGGAACCAGGACTTTACTGAAGTTATTGTAAAATTTATGGAAATATATTATTTCATGCATAGCAGCAAATAAACAGGGATAACAACAAATTTTGCCATGATGAAATCATAGCAAATAAAATTCACTCTGAAACTTAAAAAGTATAAGAACGGAAGCATTTATTGTTATCGTAAGGATAAAAATACACATACCTGGAGTGTGTCCGAAATTAGGCAACCAGCTAAGCAATCTACCACGATAGCGTTAATTGACGTTAAAAATGAAAATAGCTACAAGGGAAAAATATCTGTATTCCTTCTTGTAAAAACCAATTAAATAAACACAATCTAATCATTGCGTTAAAAGTCACAAAGAAAGATAAAATACCTTGTAATAAAGTAATTACCTATCCTCGTCAAATGTAAAAGCTTCTTTTTATTATTTCGCTTTGAATATTTGTAAAAGTTTTTTTTTAAGGTATAAGAACAATTATGAGAATATACAACTGTTTTTTGCATTATAAAATTAAAGTAATCAAAAAATACACTGTAAAAAGCCACCCCCAAAGACGTCCTTGCAGAGCAAAACCGGGTAAAATAGAAAAACACAGAAAAAATCGAAAAAAATTTTTTTCGGAGCTTTCCGCACGGCAAACAGGCGAAGAGTGGTGACTGACCCTCTCCCATACCCTAACAGCGGTGGCTGGCGCTCAGGGCGGAATATAACGCAAAAGGGAATCATGACGTAGCGTCTACGTCATCAGTCACTGGGTAGTGACTGCCATGACGTAGACGCTACGTCATGAGCACGGAACGTGTTAAGAGGTCCTCTGACCTCAATTTGTACATGAACATTCCAATTAAATTCGTACATAAGACCCTGCCTTTTTTTTCTACATTTTAAAATTAGAAATGCGCCTATCCCTCTGTGGACCTGCATTGATAAGAGAGGGGAAAGCCCGCTGGGAGTGGGCTCAGCACACTCGTTCCACTTATTTTATTTGAGATCTTCTTCTTCCATTCTTGCTATCTAAATGTCCCTTATCAATTTTCTTCATCATGCCATTATGTCTGAATATATGGCCTACAAGGTTGTTCCATCTTCTTCATTCCTTATCATACCCTTCCATCATAATCATCATCACATCATCACTGGTCACCAATCTTAAAATTAGCTTTACACAGATCTCCACTCAATTCTCCTATCAGCAAATCTTTTCATACCTACACATTTCATATCTTTCCCATCCTTCTTACGTATTTCATTCCTTTTCCATTCTTGCCATCTACTTTTTCCATGACAATAGGGTAGTTTCCTTCATCAAAGAAAACAAAAGGCATTGATTGTGATTCGTTACCCACCATTACTGTATTCATAATATACAAATTATTTCGTTTTAGAAATACCGGTTTAGACTAATGGCAATGGTCCATTTTTATCCTCATTTGAAAAGGGGCAGATTGGAGCCCATGCGATGCCACTCCACGTGACGTCACAGGGACCTAGTTTCTATACGAGAAGATAGGAGTTATGCATCGTCTGAGGTTACCAGTGCATGCATGACGCGCAGAGCTCAGGGAAACATGTCTTAATAATCACTTATTAAAACTGGCTAAGGTTGGAAAGTTTTCTTCATTTGATAAGGTATTAATAATCCTTATTTAAGCCAAGCGCTACCAGCCAGCAGGGTACTCAGCTACCCGCAAGCAGCCTGCGTCGTATCAGCGCTCAACTCGCCTCAAGGTCACCTCACAGGGCGGCAGCGGGAACCAGAAATACGCCACACAGAGAGATTTCCCGGCATTAATACTTACCCGTCGCGTTTTCGCGCGTTTGAAAATTTCCACTTTTCATTTAATCGCGAAAAATAGATATCGTCATTTAAAAATCTAAAAGCCCGAAATACCTACTCCAGGAGTAATAATCTTTCGATTTAGGCAATAAAAAATAATAGGAAACCATCCTATTGTCATTAGTTTATGAAATATGGACCTTTGGAAATGACTCCCTTCATCGCCGCAACTTTCAATACATGAATATTTTTATTTTCATCTGTAACTCCATTCCTGTTGAATTGAAAGTTGTGATTTTTTTCTGCAGCTCAGAACTCCAAAATGACCATTACTAAATATTCCCCGCATGAAATAATTCGGATAAAAAAATTGAAGTTTGCAAAATACCCTTCCTTCAAAATCTGGTCTCTGGCTTCTGTAAGATAAAAAAATCCTAGGTATGTAGTTAGTTAGTTTTAATTTTTAAATAAATTATGGAAGTAACAAAGTGTCTTTCATTGCTAATATTAGGGTTCCCACTCAACCGTGAAAGCCTCAAAACCGTGAATAAGCCATGAATTTCGTCTACCGAGAAAAAACCTGGAAATAGCTGTGAAATTCGTCGCAAAACCTTAAAAACCTCTCAAACTTGATTTTAGATCTACGATTGATGGATCAAAAGAAATATAGGTCATTCACTCGCAGCTACTGTCCACGCATGTCTTTGCACACGTATATTCAAAGCGCAAATACTGGTCCGTGTGTCATGACGAGACGCAGACCTTAAGGCTGTGATTGGATGACCTTTAACCAAAGGGACCATTAACCCTGGCGAGAAATCAGACACCTCTTCACTTCCTTGCCACCCTCTTGTTTTCCCACTCACAACCTTTAACCAGCTCTAAATTTTGCTAACGATAGGCGACGTCATAAGAACACTTTCATTGCTGCATTTGAATCCCCGGCATTTATCGTGTTTGCTATATTTTTAATTAGCGTGCGGCCAGTGAGTTTTCTGTGATCAATATTTCTTCCTAAAATGGCTTATCAACAGACCGTGAAAACCTGGAAAAAAACGTGAATTTTATAATTTAGTTATCATTATTTTTTTTTCTCTTCTATTCTTGACCTTGTTTAATACATTTAATAATGTTTCTTGGAGTTTAGGTCAATTTAAAACAAGTTATAGCCAACGTTTCGATTTATTTAAAATCATCCTCAGGGCTATGTAAGAGAAAACATGAACAATATAAAATACGATGATGACAACGATGTACAATATTTTTACATAAAAATATTACGATCGCGTTTTTTAAACAGTAATATAATTTAAAGTATACACATATATATACACAGTTGCCGTTCATGCCTCCTCCCTTAAATCATTATTTGACGAGTGCTACAAAGTAGGAATATTGGCATCCCTCCCCCCGTCCACCACCCCCCTAGAGCTGAAGGATCTGGTGCAGGCATGTATTTGGGCTTCCGTGCGTTTTCTGGACCAGGAATCAACCGCGCCCATTAGAAAGAACACGACCAATCCCCGTCCACCGTTTTTCCTCCCTCCATCTCTTCCCTCTGCTTTGCACCCTTCCTTATGCCCTTTCCTCACTTTCCCTCCTCTCCTCACTTGAGAAAGATGGGCTGCGTCCCATCGAAGATTTGTAGAAACAACCTTTCCCCGTAAGTTCCCCACTTTTATTTTATTTTTCGTTTTTCTATCAATCTCTAAGTTTTTTGTGTGCCCACCCTAGGGCAAGAAGAAGTTCCTTTATATTATTCATATACAGTAAATTCCGGTTATTACGCGCCTCACTTTACAACGGTTTCGGATATACCGCGGGTCTCACCATGTCCCCCGAGATGATTACATTGACCTTTTTTTGAGGTAGGTAACTTTGTGGTGAATTTTATCTCGGCGTGACTACCGGCGCGTCGCAGCTTCAAGCGACTGTATTAACGCGGTTGGCGACGTATTCCATACATTGTTTCGTAGCCAAAAAAAACTCTGTAATGCCTGATCGGTCATTGTGTCTTGTAAACTCGAGCTGAAAAAAGTGTTGCACGGCTATAATAATTTTCGAGATTCTGGGAGATTGAGATAATTCTCATTCGTACGTTCGCACCGCGGCGCTCAAACCAAGGTAGGTACTCAATGCCCACAGGCTTCGAGCATTTAATGATGAATATAGGCTGTTTTACCTTTGTCTTAGGCTTAATATGAATATGAAAATTACTTTTTTACGAAAAATTTCATTGATTTTAGGGTTAAAACGATGTCTGCCAAAAGGAAAACTTACACAATTAAAGAAAAGTTGGGCATAATCGACAGAGTGAAACGCGGTGATACAAAATCAAGTTTAATCAGGGAGTTTGGTGTTCCTGAAAGAACTATATTCGTGGTTGGATGAAAGAAGAAGATAAATTACGATCATTTGTTGGTCAAGTGGATGACGAAATAGGACTTGATAGAAAAAGGCTAGATTGAGTGCTGCTGGTGATGTGGATGAATGTTTGTTTACGTGGTTTGTTCAGAAGCGCAGTGAAGGTGTTCCATTATCTGGTCCACTTTTACAAGCACAGGCAATTAAATTAAATAAACAAATTGGTGGGGCTCATGATTTTGTTGCTTCTGCTGGCTGGCTATCGAGGTGGAAAATTCGCCACGGGATAGCGCAAGTTAATATGCAAGGAGAATCTCGTTCCAGTGACAGTGAAGCAGCTAGAGGGACTTAAGGGCAGCTGTGGGACTTAAGTCCCACAAGATAAATTACACAAAAACAAAAAGTAAATTTACACAAGATGATTGATGAGGGTGAGTACACTGAAGAGCAATTGTATAACTGCGATGAAACCGCTCTCTACTATACAGATTGCTTCCAACAAAATCACTTGATATTAAGAAGTCAGCAAATAAATCCGGAATAAAAATGAGCAAAGAAAGAGTGACTTTATTACTGTGCGCAAACAAATCAGGAAGTCACAAGTTAAAACCTCTGTGTATTGGTAAAAATCGAAGTCCTCGGTGCTTCAAGCACGTTAATATGATAGCACTACCCATAAATTACAAAAACAGTCAGAATGCCTGGATGACTCGAGACATTTTTTTATCATGGTTCAATGAAGATTTTGTTCCATCGGTTAAGAGCCACTTAAGATCAAAAAAGTTAGAAGAGAAGGCACTACTTCTGTTAGATAACTGTCCGGCCCATCCGTCTTCTGAGCTCTTGATATCGAGGGATGGCAAAATAGTGGCTTCGTTTTTACCAAAAAATACGACAGCTCTTATTCAGCCCATGGATCAAGGGATAATCAGAGCATTTAAAGCCCATTATCGGCGGGAATTGCTCACTAGTGTCATAAATTCAGAACTGCAGGTACAAGAACATCTGAAAACAGTCACCCTGAAAAATATGGCTTATAATATTGGATTGGCATGGAAGAAAATAACTTCAGCTACAATCCTAAATTGCTGGTCAAAGTGCGAGTATACAGCGGGCGATAGCATGGAAGACGAAGACGAGTTTTTGGGTTTCACGGAAGAGGACGCACGTGAAGCTTCAGATGTTCTTTCTAATAAACTATTTGTGAGTGATCTCGAGGCCTGGGTTCGCGAAGACGAGGAAACTCCTGTATCTGCTTATAAGAGTGACGAAGAGATTGTGGCTGCAGTCCAGAGCCGCGTAAAAACAGTTGCATCATCGGAAGATGAGAGCGAGAATGAAGAAGACGAATGTGAGGTCGAGATGCCAAAAATTGGCCATTTATTACATAATATAAGTGAATTGATGAATTGGTTGGAGGAACAAAGTGATTGCGATAGTACATATTCATCTGTTGCACTTGCAAAGCATAAAAAATTACGTGACAAAGAAACGCCATCAACTATCGCGGCAAGAGAAAATATCCGAGTATTTTAGTAACTCCCGTTAAAGTAGAGCGTCTAAATCATAAAATAAATATTTTAATAATGTATTACGCAAATAAATTGGCTATAAAAATTACCTTTAAGGGTTTTTTTATTGCTTCCCACGTATTTTCCCGTAATAACGCGGTTGTCCGATAACGCGGGTGTAAACTATGTCCCCCTAGACCCGCGTTATAACCGAATTTTACTGTATATATATAAGAACAGAATACAAAACAAAAAAAATTTTGACATACCTCTTAACTTTGTACATATTTATTGATGTTGTGTTACTAAGGTATTGCCACACCTAGTTACCATTAATTTTGATTAAAAAAAAAAACGCGATCGTAACATTTTTATGTAAAAATATTGTATATCGTTGTCATCTTTGTATTTTATATTGTTCATGTTTTCTCTTTCATAGCCCTGAGGATGCTTTTAAATGAATCGAAACGTTGGCTATAACTTGTTTTACATTGACCTAAACTCCAAGAAATATAATTGAATATAAATAATTCAGTTAGAATGGGAACCCTGAATATGGACCCCTTACATCACATACCTTGGAGTTTCGATTTGATCATTCAAAGTGTTGGTGTGTCGCTGAGTGTCTTTATTGTTATTTGCTTGAAGGGAGGAGCCGGTGGTGACGCATCTGAAGAGCGTCTATGCCTGCCTCTCAATGTCGTGCATCTCTGCGTCAGTGGGCTCGGTGCTGGCGCTCACCAATCACCCGTTGCAGTTCCTCACGACGGGCTTTATGCCCTTCCTGCTCTCCCTCGGATCGCTCATTGGACTGCTCATGACACCACACGACCCCGTGAACCGCAAGGGACAGCAGACGCGCCTGGCCCTCCTGCTCACCTTCTGTTTCTGCTCAGGTACGTAATAATAACAACGTTATTGTGATGTCTCCACCGTACTACTATTTTTACTCAGATACTTTTTGAAAGGAATAATTACAATCCCTAAAACCATTAACCATTCGCAAGCTTGTTTATTCAACAACTCAACAATCGGCAGGGCTCAAGGGTAATCTTTTAGAAACACATTCCGTTTTACATAAACAGAAATTAACATAAAATATTAAATTGAATACATTACATTCCTCCCTCTTAACTTGAAAATAAACAAAACACATTAATAATAAAGAAAGAGAAAAAAAAGACACAAAATACGATAACAAATTCAATCGTTTAATTTTTCTCTCCCTAACTGTTCATTCTGCAAACCTACTATTTGGTCAACATTACACTTCCATATTATTTCATTACTTAATTTTATTAAATATTTCACTTGGCCTAAAATTTTGAAAACAACTCCTTTCACCCATTTATTATTACCTCTATAATCTTTTTTTACTCAGATACTTTTTGAAAGGAATAATTACAATCTCTAAAACCATTAACCATTCGCAAGCTTGTTTATTCAACTACTCAACAATCGGTAGGGCTCCAGGTAATCTTTTAGAAATACATTCCGTTTTACATGAACAGAAATTAACATAAAATATTAAATTGAATACATTACAGTTATGTTCCTTGGACTAATATTCATTACTCATACGAGGGGCAGTGTGTCCAGGTTGGATGGCTGGTGATCGCCTTGGGCCCCAACAATGCTCTTGTCTGTCGTGAAGTGTTTATGAAATAACTAGCTGACCCGGCATACTTTGTACTGCCTAACAATCAATGAACTTACAGTTTAGTTACACCATTTATAAATCAACGGTGGCTGTATCGTTTTTGATCATGCTTAATTTATTATAATAAAATAAGGATACAAATTCAATAAAACTATGTAAACGAGTATCAAAATTGCCTGTCAGAAAGATATTTTCTTTATTGAATCTACATACGGAGGATCGGAGCACGTTTACGCGGATTATTTTCAATGAATTTTCTTACGTTTTAACTTGAGAAATTTAGGGAATTGTGGTTTATTAAAGAAGTTAATGAAATAAAAATTATACGCATTCAGTTGTTGGCTATTTGTGTTATTAACCGTAAAAAAAAATGTTTTTAGGTCTAAGTCTGTTGTGTGAACTTGGCCCGTACACGGGGCAGGTTAACGCAACGCTAGACCGTCGCTTGACTGATGCTCAAAATAGTGTAAGAAAAGCCCCAATGAAGCAGCATTAGTATCAAATGACTTTAGGCGCGCCAGTTACAGTATCTCTGTGTGGAAAAAATGCACTGCGTAATGATGACGTTATGTTCCTTGGACTAACATCCATTACGTAGGGTTCATTCTCGATGTTCTTACGGGAAGAGGGTTTGTTTGTCTGGGCTCCCACTCACAAGGAGACGTCGCCAAAGTGATGTTCGGGATCTGGATGTGGATGTTATTTTCTGAAACTATATAGGTAAGGTAGAAAAAGTGTCACAGCTTTCTTCCACATAGGCCCGGGTTCGAGAGATATTCGCATGTAAAGACTTCGCGCAACATGACATCCCTTGAGTAATCGCCGTGGTAAGGCACAATTCGGAGTTTCGTTTAAAATCTATAAGTTGATATTAAATTTTAAAAATCGCGAAGTAACTAAAAAAAAAGGAATGGGGATAAAATGTAACAGTGATTTCAAAAGTTAGGTGAGAGGAAAACACGGCCGTAGTTAAGAGGTAGCGATTACTCAAGGGATGTCATGCTGCGTTAAATCTTTACAAGCGAATATCTCTCGAACCCGAGCCTATGTGGAAGAAAGCTGTGACACTTTTTCTGCCTTACCTATATAGTTTCAGTTAATAACATCCACATCCAGATCCCGAGTATCACTTTGGCGATGTCTCCTTGTTAGCCATGAAAACCTTAAAATCATGGATAACCCGTGGATTTCGTCAACCGTGAGAAAACCTGGGAATAGCCGTGAATTTCGTCATAAAACTACAGACTACTTTTGTTACAGACTACAAAATATCATTTCATTACCTAACATTCGATTGAAAAAGTGCCACAGAAAAATAAATACAGGATAAGAGCATGATATTCAGAAAATAAATTTAGCATAGCGCATAAAGTGTAAGGGTTTAATCAGCATTGTGAAAAGCTCAATTTTTCAAAGAAAATCAGGTGCCGACTTACGAAAAATATTGGGGGGGCCCAAACCAGGGACCTTGCCCCAGTAAATTTTATAAGTGGTGAGTTTTAAGTTTTTTATTATTATTATTATTATATAGTACAAGTTACAAGTTGGCTATTTGCCAGGTGGTAACAGGTTATACAAAATAAAAAGAAAAACAAAAATATAGCAAATGAGAAATACATTACCAAAATGAAACTGGAAAGTATTAAAATTCAGTGATATTAATTTTCCAATATTAATCCTCTACACCTCTTTTTGAAAATCCTTACGTTGTTAGGGTAGGGCTTAAACAGTTCTGCAGGGAGTTTATTCCATTCCGTAATCGTCCTGTTAAGGTACGAGAATTTCTTTACGTTAGTCCTTTGCGGCCGGCATTTCATCTTGAATTGGTGATCATGCCTACCAATATAGCTGGGGTATTCAATCTTCCTCCGAAGTTCCCCCCATGCCTTTTCCCCTTTCAGTGTGCGGAAGAGTGCGCAAAGCCTATTTATTTTTCTTCTCCGTTCTAGTGTATCCCATCCCAGTTCTTTCAGCATTTTACCATTTAGCTTTAGCATTTTAAGCATTTTAGATGAGTCATATGATCAACATTAGAACCATGTTCACTCGAATCTCGATATCTGGACACTCCAGGGAAAATCGACAAGCATGACACATTTTTTCCTCACATCTGTAACGAATTTTTGGGGGGCTCGGGCCCCCTCAGGCCCCATGGAGTCTGCGCCAATGCATAGCGCATAAAGTGTTAAGGGTTTAATCGGTATAGTGTAAAGTTCAATTCTTCAAAGAAAAAATGTGAACCAAGAGATCGATTAATGGAAAAAATGGATGCTTCTCCTTGGAAAAAAGTATTGTTTGTGTTTATAAATACTGCTCTCCGTTTGTATGCAATGATGTTTTTGTTTTCTTCTCTCTTAATTAAATGTGAAGAGAACAGTGTCTGAGCATCAAACTGGAGCGTTAATTACTTAAGAGATGCCCAAGGGTTCATGTAATTCTCGATGTTCTTACGGGAAGAGGGTTTGTTTGCCTGGACTCCCACTCAGCCGTGAAAACCTTAAAATCATGGATAACCCGTGGATTTCGTCAACCGTGAAAAAACCTGGGAATAGCCGTGAATTTCGTCATAAAACCAAAGTTTCTCTAAAAGTTGGTAACATGGATTTTTTTAACGCCTACGAGGCGCCAATAAGAGACAAGTCGTCCCTTCTACGCATCGTTTTTTACCTTCTACCATCTTCCGATTTATATTATCAAAGATGAAAGACCTCGTAGCAGCACACGTGGGATGAATTTAGCTGTATTCGAGGCGTGGGAGGGGGAGAAGCGAGCGGGGAGGGGATCGGTCCGCCGTTCTTGTATCCGCGACGCTGTGTGGGCGTTGGAATATTTTCTTCGTGGACGCGGACTCAAAGTAGGCATTTTGTGGCTAAACGGTGGAAGATACGTCGAAATGCACGAAATGTTTTGCACTATTAGGGCAGTAACTTGGCAAAATCTATAAGGAACGACTATAAAATATTACATTTTTAGAATTTTGACCCTCCCCCTAAATCGCATTTGAGCGAGGGTCAGGGGTTCACGTAGAGGTCTCAAATTTTTCAGGCCTTATTTTTGATCGGTCCCACAACTTTTTTTCATTGGGCCAGATGGATTTGAAAAAAATCGATTTTTCCGATCTGCCCTAGTGTACATGCTATAAAAATACTGGTCAGTACAATTTGAGGCAGTTTCTTTTATGTGCATAGTGAACAAGTATAGGTTTGAAGCATATTTAATAAAAGAAATCAAAGCATATTATATTTAATATATAAATGATGTTACTTTCTATTCATACACATTGTATTTTTAATATATATTTAATAATAAACAGTTTGCTGAAAAAAATAATATCAATTTTTGTTGAAAAATGAGTATTACTGGAAAAATTAGTTCTTTAATAATATTAAATCTATATATAAAATAAATGGATAATAATTATTTCAGTTTTCACTTCTGTCGGCCAGTCCCACGACTGCGCCGTTTTTTTTTTTAATAAAAATTAATTTTGCTGAAATTATCCATGTCTGTTCTATTTGGGGGCCTTCCATTGATTGCGAGAGGTATTTGTCGGGGGGATTCACTCCCAATCTCATGAGAGGGAAAGGGGGGACCTGGCAAGTATCACGTAATTTTTGTTGCGATTTTTTTTAAACGATCTTAGTAACCTTAATTGCTGGTATTAATTAATTTTAAAATAAAAATAATTGAACAATTTTTTTTATGAATCCAACACAAGAAAGCGTAGATTGGTGCATTTACACGGAAAATATGCGTTTTGATCAACCTTACATGAGATTAGATGGGTCAAGCCAAACCTCACGATATTGCACTTATGGGTGAGGAGAGGTCCAAAAATCACCAAAATCACCCCACGCAATAGGGTACTTTCCTTCATCAAAGAAAACGAAAGGCATTGATTACCCACCATTAGCGTATTCATAATATACAAATTATTTTGTTTTAGAAATACCGGTTTAGACAAATGGCAATGTTCCATTTTTATCCTCATTTGAAAAGGGCCAGATTGGCGCCAATGCGATGCCACTCCATGTGACGTCACAGGGACCTAGTTTTTATACGAGTAGATAGGAGTTATACATCGTCTGAGGTTATCAATGCATGCATGAGGTGCAGAGCTCAGGGAAACATGTCTTAATAATCACCTATTAAAACTGGCTAAGGTCGGAAAGTTTTCTTCATTTGATTAGGTATTAATAATCCTTATTTAAGCCAAGCGCTACCAGCCAGCAGGGTACTCAGCTACCCGCTAGCAGCCTGCGTCGTATCAGCGCTCAACTCGCCTCAAGGTCACCTCACAGGGCGGCAGCGGGAACCAGAAATACGCCACACGGAAAGATTTCCCGGCATTCATACTTACTCGTCGCGTTTTCGCGCGCTTGAAAATTTTCACTTTTCATTTAATCGCGAAAAATAGATATCGTCACTTAAAAATCTAAAAGCGTGAAATACTTACTCGAGGAGTAATAATCTTTCGATTTAGGCAATAAAGAAATAATAGGAAACCACCCTATTGATGGACACCCCCTTATTACAACTGTTTTTGATTTTGGTTATGTTACAAGACACTAATTGACTTTAGAAATTGAGAGGAAGAAAGACGAACTAAAGGTGTCTTTTTCCGTCATTGCAGGGATCTCACTCGGTCCGCTGCTCGACTTGGTCATCCAGATCAATCCAAGCATCATCGTGACGGCCCTGATTGGCACCGCTGTCCTCTTTGCCTCCCTCTCTGCGTCTGCGCTGTACGCCCGCCGTGGCTCATACCTCTTCCTCGGTGGACTCCTGGGGTCAGTGCTGTCCACCATGGTCCTCCTCTCCATTGGCAACCTCTTCTTTGGCTCCATGATCATCCACCAGGTGAGTGAGCGATGTTTGGTGCTGTGTGTGAAAAGGACATCTCTAGCTTTATGTAAGATTTACAGGGTTCCCACTCAACCGTGTGTAACAGTTTGTTAAACAGTTTGATGCCCATTTCCTTTGGGCCCATTTTAGCTACCATTAGTGCGTACAAAATTGTAATGCAAGTCACTTTGTGACCTAGTGGGGTAATTATGAGGAACACTATTCATGATGAAATTATTAAAGTTATTTTTTACACACATAATAGTAAATAAAATACAAAAACACAAGGAATTGGTAGAATTTGCAATTCCTTGAAGATTGCTCTGCTGGGAGACCTATAATCTTTGTTAGCAATGGGGAAGTTGCATGAAATTTTTTTCATCAAAATAATACATGATACTTATAGCAATTTTCACCAGGAATCCATTTTCACCAATGAAACTTCTCGTAAACCATTGATTTCATCATGAAATTCATTTAAAACAGTGAAATCCGTCTGCAAACGCGAAGTTAGCTTTGATTGTTGGTGACGTCATTTCTCCCGACGGTGTTTTCGTTTTGCGTGCACGGCCGCAGAAGCTACAATGAAGTACTCTTTGAGTAAGTTAATATTTCGGCATATTTTTAATCCGTGTTTTCTCTCAGACATTTTATGAAGGTGTTTAGTAACGTCAAGCATATTCTATCCATTTTCTGTACTCTTATAACAAGAATATATCGAACATATGCGAAATGGAAGACGGTTTCGTGAAAAGGCTGTTGCGATAATCTCCCAGAGGTGAATTCCCTAATGATGGCATTATATTTTAAAAGTAACCCGGACTTTTTGGCTGCAAAATTTAATGAAGTGAAGGCTTCGCGGTAAGTTTTTCTAGTTTATTATGCCATTACTGGACCAGCTTTTACGAATACAGAAGTAGCTACTCGGCCTCCGTTGAAAATTTCTGCATGAAATATTGATGCATCTAGTTAGTGCAAATATAGTTTATATGGTACGAGTTATGAGTTTTTGCTTTCAGTATGATATCGGATAGTTGATTCAGTATGTTGTGAAATACTCTCTGTGCACAGATAGTAAGGTAATTTTTCTGTACACATTATGCACCTGTACAGTTTAAAGGTGTGTTCTGTATGCATACTGTCTGAAGTGTGTGCAGGTTTTGACAGGTTATGTGCTTTTGGAGCCACTTTCATAATGGCTGTTTAACGATTAGCATAAGATAATACAGCTTTTAATGTTAGCTATGAAACTTCTATTAGATGACTACAAAATAATGATAAGCTATTTAGCAAACTTATGCCAAAATTCAATCATTTATGTTAAATAATATCAGGTATGCAATCGTTGTTTTTTAAATGAAAAATACAACTTTATTTTTTTAAATGATTATAAATGTGTGCATTGTTTATTAATGCATTCAAAGTATTTTCCGTCGCTTCCTACAAAATTTCCCCATCATTGAGGCAGAGCCCGAATATCGTTATGGTAGAAGTGATTGTCTTTTAAAACTATCCTCTAATCCTACTTTTGTGCACCAAATGGTTATCAATGCAGGAATGAAGGACAAGCAACTTGTATTCTTTGACGTTTCTTATTACTCTCTCCACATGGATCCTAAAGCTTTCTATTTGCTTAGTTAGCTTAACTTCATCTTTAGAGCTCTTTACATTCTTGGAAATTCTTGGTGGTCTAATTAACTCTCAAATTTTACCACTGAATGAGTGAGCAGTTAGTTCGAACGCGCGATCTACTTTTACCCCACAGTCTTTTGGAATTGCTCAAGAAATCCCGTCTATGCGAATGACACTATCTATTGCCCGGTCACCATAACCTTTCGAGTTGAAATTTTCTAAAGAAGAATCAAATGACTTATTTATTTTTGATTGAGTTTAGATAGAAATATTTGAGCTATAAACAGTTCATTAATTGTATAGCAATGTTAAAAATGATTCCTTTTGAAATAATTGCGTTTAAAAACATTATTTCTATTTTTCTTCACTATCAGCAGTATAATGCAATAATTACTGTAAAAAACGGGTTTAGAGTTTCCTTGGCAAGTCTTTACTTTATACCTATCTTAGCGTGATAAAGTAAGCGTAATTTGTTGTACTAATCGCAGTAAAAAGACTGATTCATACAAGAGAAAATGTCACTCACTGCAGTGGGTACTCATCTATTTTTTATGATCCAATTCAGATTAAACTATATTAAGCAACATCTTATTTTTGTCCACCCAAAAAACCAGATTTTTCAAAAGACTAGCCATCGGAATAATGGAAACAGAAAAATATCGTGCCGCTGTCGAGGGTGAGACATTGAGATCTTCTGAGCTAAAATATTGAAGAATTTGTTGTGTCTAATTTTCCTGAATATAACAATAGCAGGTAACCCAGTCTTTCCTGATAGCAAATTGACGATAAAATAATTTTCACAGTTTATTCTTAAATACAATGCTGCCTTTTCTTCCAAGAAAAACAGAGTATACTGAAGGTTTTTTTCTGAACACTAACAGTCTTTGATTCTGGTTTTCATTGGCAGGACTTTTACTGAACTTGGCTTTCCATCACTTCCTCAGGTTGTATTTCCTCCTATGGCACTAAGTCAGTTGATTGGAGGAGGTCGTGATTATATACCAGTGAGCTCTTACAAATTGTACACTCCTAGGTAGCAAATACGGTGTCGAGGGAGTTCAGTTGGAATACTATGCATGAGAATCAATTGATTTCGGAGAGAAGGAGGGTAGCCTACTGTATGTACTCTTTAAGTATTATTATCATGATTAATCATTGATAAATTCAAAAAAGAATAATTATAAGACATTGGGTACTACGAGGGCCGTCAACCTACGCTAGCTCAGCAAAAACAGCATGCAAGCGACAGGCGGGTACTGTGCGAACAGGGCAACTGCACGCCCTCCGCACCACACGCTCAAGTCATTTCTCAGCATAATTCTGTTGTAATTACTTAAGTTAAAGTGATCTTCACGAACAAATCCCGTCGTTTTCGTCGACAGATCGTTCTTCCTCTTCATCGCCTTAACACACTTCTTTCTTCTCGCTTTATTATTCGACATAAGGACGAATATTTTATTAGAATTTCGTGATGTGTTTGAACACATAGGCACCAAGCAATATTTATTATTCGAGATTATTAACAGGACTTCACGTAGGTAAACATACCGTCTTCCTGGCGTACGTATACCGCAACAATCTCCTAACTCCACGCCTCGGACGTTAGCAACTCCGTTTGGGGAGAAATTACATCACTCCTCTTGGACACACTACTTTCGCTCGCTCCCCCCACTCCTCCACTTTGACCTTTAACATCTTGAAAACTACCACTAGTATTGAAATTTCCCCCGGTAGATATTCTTTCCTAGAGGTTTACTACATTTTGACAGAGTTTTCAAAAAATGTGAAAATTCCCCATTATTCTCATTGCACGTTTCTGGAGACAAAAAATTTTTAAAGCGTGATGCGCCCCGTTATACATACCTATTGTCTCTGGCCCATAATATGGTGGTTTCTTTTAATTATTATTTTATAGCCTAAATCGAAAGATTATTACTCATGGAGTACCAAATTTCACGCTTCAGATTTTTAAATTACGATATCTGTTTTTTACGCGATTAAAGGAAAATTGAAAAATTTCAAGCGTGCTAAAACGTGACGGCTAAGTATTGTAACACTACCAATTAATGCAACCCTACTTACCTGCTATTTATTTGGTTTCGTGTTCTCTTAGGGTATAGAGACACACTTAATTATGGAATAACATGCACAAAATATCACTTTTACACTTTTAGATTCAGAATATCATGAGGTAAGACTAATTGGGCCCAATTTACAATCGATCATTATAACAAACAGATTGCATAACTTCCATTTATATTCCAATGGGCTTTTAACTCTTCCCCCTGTGTATTTATAATAATCATTCAAGTCTACTTATCGGGTTCACGTCTCCACACAAACACCGCCGGATGGTACAGTACTACTCCACACTCTCTGCCTGATATCTTCCTCCATGATCCCTCTCTCCATTTTTCTCCACCTTTTTCTATTCACGCGTCCTTCCTTCAATCGGTTCTCTCTCTTGTGGGCGCCTCCTTTTTCTTTGCGTCCTCTCTTTTTTTTCTTATTCTGCCGATCTTATAATACACCTCTTATACGTAGCTCTCACAACCCACGACTCCCCTTGTGTATTTCCTTGCCGCATCCCTCACTACCATTCTTGCCTCCTCACTACCATTGTTAATTTTAAATTATTTAAACAAGCAACATGGTGGCTTGTTTACACGTGAAAACCTTAAAACCGTGAATAAGCCGTGAATTCACGTACACCCATGTCTCGTATAGCGCAATTTCGATTAGCGCAATTTCGATATAGCGCAAATTCGTTCCTCGGGGAAACATTGCAACGCAGTGTAGCCTAATCAAAAATCTTAAACGCTCTCGTGATAAAACGTGAACTTGCGCTAAGTACACACGAAATTTCTATCAATTTACGCATATTAATATTATTTCTTGCCTCAAATCTTCTTTTTTGTTTATATATTAATCGAAATTCATTGCTGCGCAATTGCCAAAAGTATTACTCGTCATTGGGTCTAGATAGCCGGCCTACCGAAGATTTATCTCGTCTCCTTAACAGAATGATAATAAATAATTTAGATCGTTAATTAAGCGTAGGGCTAGTGGAAATGAGTTTTTTTTTCAGCAATACGGTTTGAGACGTATTTTTGCCGTCGTAGGTTACCAGGCGATTGACTTCCAGGTAGAGAGTCTACGCTTAAGCCTTCAAGGTCATCGGTATTCACGGGGGAGAAATGGAGCGGTGACCGAGTTGCGCATGAATAGCATCAACACATAAAAGGGTCCGCTATAGAGTCTTAAACACAATGGCTTCGTTCCCTCCCCGCAGTCATAGCCCTTCTGCGTCTCAGGAATACAGTTCAGCAGAAGAAGGTGATTTAGATAGAGCCATACGTCAGAGTAAAAACCAAGAGAATATGGCAAAAATAGGAATGCGTGTAGAAAAATCAAGAATTTATCAAGAAAAACCATTAACCTAGAAGAGGACTTGAGAGAGGTCAATTGCTTTGAAAATGGAGAGCGTCAAAGCGATATTGCGCGGAAGTTTAAACTCACGATGCCTTATTCTGAATAAAGACGAAGCTAAAATATCAGTGACCTCAGCCGCACCAACTTCAACCAAGCGGTCTACACATACGGAAAGTTCATGGTGAATCAGTACAAAAAGACGAGAGTGGTAATCGCTCCGAGACATTAAGTGAAAGCTCCAGTTGGTTCCAGAATTTAAACGGCAAGCAGGTATTTTCAGTGCGGCGATATCAGGTGAATCTGCAAGTGTTGATAGCGCAGCCACCACAACATTTTCTGATGAACTCCAAGCTGTTATTGAAAGTGGCTTCTTTCCCCCTCAACTAGTTTTTAGTGTTGATGAGACGATATTCTTTTGGAAAAGAATGCATTCTCGTTCATTCATTTTCAGGGAAGGAAAACCTGGGTCAGGTTTCAAGGCATTTAAAGACTGTTTCACGTAGCTGCTAATGACTCGGAGGACTTCAAATTAAAATGATTTATCATTCATAAACTCCGCTAGCTATGAAATGGCATTTAAAGTAGTATTTTCCTGTCATTTCGATGAGCGACAAAAGGGCCTGGGTGACACATAGTTGTTTTTAGACTAGTTTGAATAATCATCAACTGCCGGCAACGCATTAAGATCCCCTGAGATAGCAGATGTTAGCCCACCCGCACGACAGGATGGAATTTCGAAAGCACGTAAGAATTTTTTTTAACGTGAATAAAAGTCTTTGAATGCGTGAATACTATCTTTAAAGATGTTTTAAACTATAAATATTTATAGAAATAATGTTTTCTAAGGCTTTTTATGGGAATATAGATGTTTTAGAGGAAATTCAATACCCAAGACCTATGCTACCAGGAACGCATCCCTATCTTCCCTATGTTAAAACGCTCTCGTATAACGCAAATTCGTATAGCGCAAAGACCCCAAGGAACGCATCCCTTGCGCTATACGAGACATGGGTGTACTCGTAAATGACCGCTCAAGGTCGAAACATGTCGTACCGTAAAAATAAATTAGTGGAAGAAAACGAAGTCGTTTTTTCATTTGTGATCTCCTTATAACTCTTCATCGTCTGCATTCCTTGGGCACTTTTGTTTTTTTTGTAATTTTGCCAAGCGAATAGGAAGATAAATTAACTTCAACACTCTCATATTACTCCTTTATTTTTATTTTCTCGCTTAGACGTGTTTGGTTTTTTTTTGGCCATGGTGTGTTTTATCAAATGCTTTCTATTCATGCAACTCATGGACGTGCGGGTATGCTGCCGACTGCTTTCTGCTGCCCGAGGAACAAGAGAAGATGAAGCATTCGCGAATGCTAATGCTACAATATTTTTCACCAAAATTAACTATTTCTTTATCGAACGACAGTTTACCACATAAATTTAGGACTGAGCACTCCATCAACTTCATTTCTTACAGATCGCTAGCAATTACAGAGGTTAAAGAGTCATGATAAAAGTCTTCCGGCGGTGAAACCCTCGCTATGGCGAGAGTCAACACCAAAAGGGCCTCGTAAAAAACGAATTTTTTAACACGCTTATTATAGGGTCAATTAACGGTGCATCGGCTATCTCTCGTAATAGCGGGGGGTGTCGCTATAGCCCGTACTCGCTTTAACGAGGTTCCACTGTAATCAATTTAAAAAGTGCCACCGAAAATAAATAGAGGATAAGAGCAGGATATTCAGAAAATAAATATAGCATAGTGCATAAAGTGTAAGGGTTTAATCAGCATTGTGAAAAGCTCAATTCTTCAAAGAAAAAATGTGAACCAAGAGATAGATCAATGGAAAAAATGGACGGTTCGTAGGTCTAAAGTGTCGCTCGCTTTTATTGGAGAAGAAGGGCTGCAGTGATCTAGTCATAGAAGACTTTAATATCCTCTTCAATCTCTTCATTTCCCAAAATTACTTATATTTTTCTGACACTTGTTACACTCAACACATGGGTTAGCAATTGGTTCACCTCTTTCCCCGATCTTAGCGGAGGTATTTTTGGGTAATCTAGAGGAACAAGTATTATCATTAATTATCACTTCTGAAGACCCTCTGCTCAAAACTTTTTATTACTACTACCGTTAGGATATCATTTGCCTTTGGACGGGAAGTGTTAGACAGCTAAATCAATTTGTGGTGAAGCTCAACTCTTAACACCCATCAATAATGTTTACAGTGGAAGTGGGAATGAAGACTCTGGACTTTATAGAAATGACAATAGAAATTGGAAACAACTCACCATGGCATTAAATTTTTGGGAAATTAAATTCACACATGTTGTTATTCCAAAAGATTCTGATCGCCATCACTTGTACAAACTGACCGCTTTCCATGCCTTAATACATCGCATACTCTCCATAACCCTTACCCACATAGTGCCATATTCCAGAGCGTCACTCGAGTGTTGATTTCCCTCACTCGTCACTCCAACTGCACTCGGTCGCTACTTTGGTATTCCAAGGTGTCACTCGAGTGACGTTGCTCCCTCGGACTGCCCTCGGAAACGAGTGACCTGTGTTGGACGGTTCTCCCTTGAAAAAAAGTATTATTTGTGTTTATAAATGCTGCTCTCCGTTTGTATGCAATGATGTTTTCGTTTTCTTGTTCTTAATAAAATGTGAAGAGAACAGTGTCTGAGCATCAAACTGGAGCGGTAATAACTTAAGAGATGCCCAAGGGTTCATGTAATTCTCGATGTTCTTACGGGAAGAGGGTTTGTTTGCCAGGACTCCCACTCAGCCGTGAAAACCTTAAAATCATGGATAACCCGTGGATTTCGTCAACCGTGAAAAAAACCTGGGAATAGCTGTGAAATTTTGTCATAAGAACTTAAAATTTAATTCGAAGCGCAAGTACAGTAAAACCTCTTTGTAGTGAACTTAATAACATCGTAAACCTCCATACTTCACACCACCCCTATGGTCCCGTCAGATTTACATTTAACTTTATGGGCAAACCTCGATATGTAGTGAACCTCTTTACATCGTAAACCTCCATACTTCACACCACCCCTATGGTCCCGTCAGATTTACATTTAACTTTATGGGCAAACCTCGATATGTAGTGAACCTCTTTACATCGTAAACCTCCATACTTCATACCACCCCTATGGTCCCGTCAGATTTACATTTAACTTTATGGGCAAACCTCGATATGTAGTGAACCTCTTTACATCGTAAACCTCCATACTTCACACCACCCCTATGGTCCCGTTAGATTTACATTTAACTTTATGGGAAAACCTCGATATGTAGTGAACCTCTTTATCTTGTAAAACCTCCACTTAACATACCAAGGAGATACCCCCGAGACGGCCTAACTACCTCCGCAAATTGTACCGAGACAACTAGGGACCATTAATGCAGCCGCGAATACTTACATGGAATGACATTTTCAGTGATTAATGTTTCATGCTTGTTTTTTTCTTTTACACCTTTAATATGCTGTCATTTTCACGTCAACCATTAGTTATAGCCATTTTGTTCAATATAAGAGCATACCTAACAGTAAATAAGAAAAAAAGGTATCCAACTATCCTAATCATTTTAAGTGAATGTTGAATTAAGAGAGATGCCATAGTTTTCTCTCGAATCTGGCAAAAATCATGTGTTAGCGCTCGCTTTCTGTAATTATTAAATAATAAATATTTGTTCACTGATGCATGCATGTTTGTTTAAACACGTAAATATAATGGTTTAAAAGACAGTAGTGCCTTTCATTTCCAAAGGATATGAAAAAATGTTGCATATCACTAAAACTTCTCCATAGTGAACCTCCATACATCAAATTGCCCAAATTTTGGTCCACTCCACTACCATGTAAAGAGGTTTTACTATATATGTCCATGTGCCATGGCGACAAATTGGCCTTAAGCTTGTGATTGGAAGAATAGTAACCTAAGTGCTGATTAATCATCGCAAAAAATCAGACACTTCTAAATTTCCCTGCCACCCTGCTCTCTCCATTTTCCCACTCACGACCTTTAGCCGGAGCTGAATTTTGCTAAAGCCTGAATCACACGATCATTTATTTTCCTCGCGAAAGTGATCACTATCGCGATCATTTTCCCCGTCGCGAAAAGCGATCGCTGTATTGTGATCATTTTTCTGAATCACACGGTCACTCCTGTCGTTGCTTTTCGCATCATTTCCGATATCACAGCTCATTGTCATGGGACCCGCAAAACGAAAACATATAGAGTGTTTGTTTATTTATGTAGTTCCCACAATTGTCAAATGTTGCGCTGCAATCGCTCCATAGGGGAATGCGTTCCGATTGGCCGATATGGGGTTTTAGTGACGATTTTAGCGACAGTAAAAGCGACCGGACAAGTCATGAAAAATAGCGATGGGAATCCTCATCGAGATCGCGATTGCAGAAAACAATTGCCGGCGACGATCATTTCGCCTAGTGATCACGATAGTGATCACTTTCGCGACGAAAAAAAATGATCGTGTGATTCAGGCTAAGTGATAGGTTAGGTCATAAGAGATAGCACTTTGATTGCTGTGTTTGCATTCACGGCGTCTGTTGCGTTTGTTAAATTTTTAGTTGACATTCGGCCGGTGATTGTAACCTGATCAATATTTTTGCCCAAAACGGCCCACCAACAGACCGTGAAAACCTGGAAAAAACCGTAAATTTTATAATTTAGTGAGAGTGGGAAACCTGGTAAAATGTGCATAACGTGATAAGAATGTGCATCGTTTATTCATCTACCACCTCTAATATATATTCGAGTCTTAATTCCTAATATGCAAAGTCAAGTATTTTACTTGAATATCAATGTAAGCCACAACATTGCATGCATGCCCATACTTATTTAGCTTCATAGAAAATGCTCACTTTTTTCTTGGTGTCAAAATTCAAGAGTGTAAATTTTTGCACGCACAGTAGCGGACCTCAAATCCCATATCCAGAGAACTGGAAAACCAGAAATCCTCTCGAACGTCATCACCAATCACTTTGCTGCATAAGCATCCAGTTACGCAGGGAGGGGCGGTTTTGGGGGTTAATCCCCCCCTTAGCTCATAGAAGTTTGTAAGTTTAATCCATTTCACTTAATTGGATTATTATTACACCCATGTCTTGTATAGCGCAATTTCGATATAGCGCAAATACGTTCCTCGGGGAAACATTGCAACGCAGTGTAGCCTAATCAAAAATCTTAAACGCTCTCGTGATAAAATTAGAACTTGCACTAAGTACACACGTAATTTCTATCAATTTACGCATATTAATATTATTGCTTGCCTCAAAGCTTCTTTTTTGTTTATATATTAATCGAAATCCATTGCTGTGCATGGCCAAAAGTGTTACTCGTCATTGGGTCCAGATAGCCGGCCTACCGAAGTAATTTATCTCGTCTCCTTAACAGAATGTTAATAAATAATTTAGATCGTTAATTAAGCGTGGGGCTAGTGGAAATGATTTTTTTTTCAGCAATACGGTTTGAGACGTATTTTTGCCGTCATAGGTTATCTGGCGATTGACTTCCAGGTAGAGGGTCTATGCCGTCTACGCTAAAGCCTTCAAGGTCATCGGTATTCACTTGGAAGAAATGGAGCGGTGGCCGAGTTGCGCATGAATAGCATCAACACATAAAAGGGTCCGCTATAGAGACTCAAACACAATGGCTTCGTTCCCTCCCCGCAGTCATAGGCCTTCTGCGTCTCAGGAATACAGTTCAGCAGTGGAAGGTGATTTAGATAGAGCCATACAGAGTAAAAACCAAGAGAATATGGCAAAAAATAGGAATGCGTGTAGAAAAATCAAGAATTTATCAAGAAAAACTATAAACCTAGAAGAGGAATTGAAAGAGGTCAATTGCTTTGAAAATGGAGAGCGTCAAAGCGATATTGCGCGGAAGTTTAAACGCACGATGCCTTATTCTGAATAAAGATGAAGTTAAAACATCAGTGACCTCAGCCGCACCAACTTCAACCAAGCGGTCTACACATACGGAAAGTTCATAGAGAATCAGTACAAAGAGACGAGAGTGGTAATCGCTCCGAGACATTTAGTGAAAGCTCCGGTTGGTTCCAGAATTTAAACGGCAAGCAGGTATTTTCAGTGCGGCGATATCAGGTGAATATGCAAGTGTTGATAGCGCAGTCACCGCAACATTTTCTGATGAACTCCAAGCTGTGATTGAAAGTGGCTCCTTTCCCCCTCAACCAGTTTTTAGTGTTGACGAGACGATATTGTTTTGGAAAAGAATGCAATCTCGTTCATTCATTTTCATGGAAGGAAAACCTGGGTCAGGTTTCAAGGCATTTAAAGACTGTTTCACGTAGCTACTAATGACTCGGAGGACTTCAAATTAAAATGATTTATCATTCATAAACTCCGCTAGCTATGAAATGGCATTCAAAGTAGCATTTTCCTGTCATTTCGATGAGCGACAAAAGGGCCTGGGTGTCACGATAGTTGTTTTTAGACTAGTTTGAAAAATCGTTAACTGCCGGCAACGCATTACGAACCCCTGAGATAGCAGATGTTAGCCTACCCGCACGACAGGAGGGAATTACAAAAGCACGTAAGAATTTTTTTTAACGTGAATAAAAGTCTTTGAATGCGTGCATACTATCTTTAAAGATGCTTTAAACTATAAACATTTTTATAAATAATGTTTTCTTAGGCTTTTTACATGGGAATATAGATGTTTTAGAGGAAATTCAATACCCAAGACCTATGCTACCAGGAACGCATCCCTATCTTCCCAATGATAAAACGCTCTCGTATAACGCAAATTCGTATAGCGCAAAGACTCCAAGGAACGCATCCCTTGCGCTATACGAGACATGGGTGTACTTATAGAATACTGTAAAGATTTATAAAATATCCCTCCGAAACCCGTAAAACTCACCATTTTCAACCATTTATCTGATAAATGTTCTGGGGTAGGGCCCCTGCACCTCCTATATTTATCCTGGTGGGTATTCCACACCCCCAGACACCCCAGTATCAGTTACGCCTAAAACCCCCGATACCCTTCATCCCTGGCTGCGCCCCTGTAAGCATCTACGCAGATGTGTCATGAGTAACCACAAGCAAACCCTTTGCTTTGAAAAAATACAAATGATGAAACAAGTCATTAGCTTCATTCTCCTTGATATTATGACTAAGGGAAATGGAGAATTCGCCTGTCCTACTTTAAATCAAAGAGGAGTTTTTAAAAATGGGAAATACCTTTGGGAAGACCCCAGAAGACTAGAAATCCAGAAACAAATCAGAAATACCCGAAATCCGACATCATGAGAGATAGCACCTTCACCGCTGCATTTGTTAAATTTTTAGGTAACGTGCGTGATTGTTACGTGATCAATATTTCTGCGAAAAATGCAGGGTTCTCATTCCACCGTGAAAGCCTTAAAACAGTGAATAAGCTGTGAATTTCGTCCAACCGTGAAAAAACCTGGAATTAGCCGGGAATTTTGTCGTAAAAACCTTAAAATATCTCTCAAACATGATAGTAGAACTGGGAGTGAACGCTCAAAAGAAAAATCGATAAATCCATCATCCTTCAAGGTCACTGTCCACTCATTTATCTGCACACGTATGCAGTGGAGGACCTCAAATATGGAATCCTGAAACCCGGAAAATCAGAAATCCGGGATGGCTCACTACTTACTTTGCTACATAAGCATCTACGTAGAGGTGGCGTAGGTGACCACATGTAAACTTTACTATTTAAAAATACAAGTAATGAAACAAGTCATTAGCTTCACTCTCCTTTATTACATGACTTAGAGAAATGGAGAATTCGCCTGTCCTGCTTTTAATCAAAGAGGAGTCAATAAAAATGGGAAATACCTTTGGGAAGGCACTCAAGAACAGAAATCCAGAAACCCATTTGGTCCCAGGCTTTCCGGATTTGAGGTCCTCAACTGTAATTCCAAGTGCAATTATTAGTCTGCGTGCCATGACGACACATTGATCTTGAGCATGTGATTGGAAGATTGGTTACTCTTACGTGCTCAATAACCCTGGCAAAAAATCAGATACTCCTCCTTCCCTTCCCTGCCACCCTACATTTTACCTCTCACACACCCTTTAGCCGGACCTGAATTTAGCTAACGATAGGTGACGCCATTAGAGATAGCACCTTCATTGCTGTGTCTGCAGTCACAGCGTCTGCCGCGTTTAATAAATTTTTAGTTAACGTGCGTGTTTGTTACGTGATGAATATTTCTGCCTAAAATGCAGGGTTTCTACTCAACCATGAAAACCTTAACACCCTGAATTTTGCCTACTGTGAAAAAACCTGGAGAAAGCTGTGAATGTCATCATAAAACCTTAAAAAATCTCTCAAACTTAATTGTAAAACCTCGGTTGACACATCAAAAGAAAAATTGATATGTCGATCATGTTTCAAGGCCGAGCCACATAGAGACACTGTCCACACATTTATCTCCACACGTATATTCGAAGCGCGATTATTGGTCCTTGTGCCATTACGACACATTGATCTTGAGCCTGTGATTGGAGGACTAGTGACTCAAAGTGTTCATTAAAAATGGCGAAAAATCAGACACTTCTTCACTTCCCTGCTCTCTCCATTTTCCCACTCACACACCCTTTAGCCGGACCTGAATTTAGCTAACGATAGGTGACGCCATGAGAGATAGCACCTTCATTGCTGTGTCTGCAGTCACAGCGTCTGCCGCGTTTAATAAATTTTTAGTTAACGTGCGTGATTGTTACGTGATCAATATGTCTGACTAAAATGCAGGGGTCTCACTCAACCGTGAAAACTGTAAAAAACTATGAATAAGCCGTAAATAGGGTAGTTTCCTTCATCAAAGAAAACAAAAGGCAATGATTGCGATTCGTTACCCACCATTAGTGTATCCATAATATACAAATTATTTTGTTTTATAAATGCCGGTTTAGACGAATGGCAATGGTCCATTTTTATCCTCATTTGAAAAGGGCCAGATTGGCGCCCATGCGATGCCACTCCACGTGACGTCACAGGGACCTAGTTTCTACACGAGAGGATAGGAGTTATACATCGTCTGAGGTTACCAATGCATGCATGATGCGCAGAGCTCAGGGAAACATGTCTTAATAATCACTTATTAAAACTGGCTAATGTCCGAGAGTTTTCTTCGTTTGATAAGGTATTAATAATCCTTCTTTAAGCCAAGCGCTACCATCCAGCAAGGTACTCAGCTACCCGCTAGCATCCTGCGTCCTATCAGCGCTCAGAGCCTCGATCAAGGTCACCTCACAAGGCGGGAGGGGGAACCAGAAATGCGTCGCACGGACTTTTTCCCATCATTCCTACTTACGCGTCGCATTTTCGCGCGCTTGAAAATTTTCACTTTTCATTTAATCGCGAAAAATAGATATTGTCATTTAATAATCTAAAAGCGTGAAATACGTACTCCAGGAGTAATAATCTTTCGATTTAGGCAATAAAAAAATAATAGGAAACCACCCTATTCTGTCAACTGTGAAAAAAACCTGGAAATAACCGTGAATTTCATCATAAAACTTAAAAATTTCGTAAACTTGATTGTGAAACAATGGTTGACAGATCAAAAGAAAAAAAGATATTTCAACCCTGTTTCTAGGCTGAGCCACTTACAGACACTGTCCACACATTTATCTCGACACGTACCGTATTTGCACGAATCTAAGACGAGGTTTTTTCCCCTCCTAACTCCTGCAGAAAAGAGGGTTCGTCTTACAATCGGAAGCAAAATTCTCGACGTCAATCAGGTTGCATAATTTATGTCAAAAATTTATGGGTACCTGAGTTTGCCACCTGATCGCTATACAGCGAAAAACCAACGTCAAAAAAAGCTGTACAGTAATTTAGCTTATTTAATTTTTCGTTCAAGTAAAAAAACATTTTCCATTTTAAGGCAGCAGGCAAAGATTTGGCGTGTGCCGATAAGCCCCCGGGTGCACTTCTGCCGTATCCGCGAGATCGCCTGCTTTAGCCTGGGTTCGGCTCCATTCAAGTCCAACCTTGATCAACTCACAAAATATTCCTGTGATTGGTTACAATTTACCTAAATTGTAACGTTAGAACCTCAATGCCCCCGTGTGACGTCATTTTGGTTCCCGCTTTCGCCAGGTGAGGTGACCTTGGGGCGAGGCTTTTGAGCACTGATGGAACGCAGGCTGCTAGCAGTTAGCGCTTGGCTTAAATAAGGATTATTAATACCCTATCAAACGAAGGAAACTTTCCGACCTTAGCCAGTTTTAATAGGTGATTATTAAGACATGTTTCCCTGAGCTCTGTGCCTCATGCATGCATTGGTAATCTCAGACGATGTTAAACTCCTATCTTCTCGTATAGAAACTCGGCCCTTGTGACGTCACGTGGAGGGGCATCGCATGGGTGCCAATCTGGCCCTTTTCAAATGAGGATAAAATTGACCATAAACATTCGGTTAAACATGGATTTCTAAAACAATTTGTGTATTATGAATGCACTAATGGTGGGTAATGAATCGCAATCAATGCCTTTCGTTTTCTTTGATGAAGGAAACCACCCTATTGACGTGCTCTGCTCTGAATGTGTTTTCACAATATTGTGTTGCAGTGTTGCATTCCTCAGGATATCAACACCATTCGTTGCAAGCTTTGGTTTCATTTTTTTTTTTAGATTAACTCACTCTTTGCATATAACAAAGTATCATTGAAACCAGAATGTATTCATCGTTATGGTCATTTTTCCTTCCAATGAGCAGCAAAATGTTTTCTACTCAACCGCTGCATGATCAAGGTCGTGAGTGAACGCAAATTTGTAACTCAGTCTTGCATTCTGCTGGATAACTACACAGTACAATTCCTCGCTTATGTTTTTCAACTTAGAAAACAAGGTTCGGAACGCATCTTGCTCATATGTGGAGGACTTACTGTATCATGGTTCCCAACTCAACCGTTAAAACCTTAAAACCGTGAATAAGCCGTGAATTTCATGTACAGTGAAAAAACCTGGAAATAGCCGTGAATTTCGTCATGAAACCTTAAAAACCTCTCAAACTCGATTGTAGATCTACGATAGACAGGTAAAAGAAAAATCGATATGTCAATCATATTTCAAGGTCAGTCACGTGCAGACACTGTCCATGCATTTCTTTGCACACGTATATTCGAACTGCAATTATTGGTATTTGTGTCATGACGACACACAGACCTTAAGGCTGTGATTGGAAGACCTTTAACCAAAGTGATTATTATTCCCGGCGAGAAATCAGGCACATCTTCACTTCCCTGTCACCCTCCATTTCCTCACTCATAACCTTTAGCCAGACCTAAATTTTGCTAACGATAGGCGACGTCATAAGAGATTGCACTATCATTGCTGCGTTTGCATTCCTGGCGTTTAATGTGTTTGCTATATATTTAGTTAATGTGTGGACAATGATTTTTATGTGATCAATATTTCTTCCTAAAATGGCTTATCAAACAGACCGTGAATTTGACGACATTTAGACTGTTAAAACTTGGATAAAACCGTGAATTTTATAATTAAGTTGGATTGGGAACCCTGTGTATCGTATTTATTATTGAAGAATGATCTGACGTTGGTTTTGATCCTGTTGCTCGTTTCTCTTTTCAGCTGAATCTGTGGGTTGGCTTTGTGGTGATGAGCGCATTTGTGCTGTACGACACGCAGCTGATCATCGAGAAGAGGAGAATGGGTGAGACGGACTACATTGGCCACTCCATGGACCTCTTCATCGACCTCATTGGCATCTTCCGGAGATTGCTCATCATCCTCACACAGAAGGTAACAAACGCTCACTATTGATTGATTTAGGATAAAGGCTGGGACACAATCAACGCTAACGTGAGACGTGGGACGGAGACGTTTCTCAAGTTTTCAACCTTTTGCAAAAAATTTTTACAGCCAATAAATTTGAACTTTGATTAAAAATAAGTCACATACCGGTGTATGCTGCGTGTCGTGATGGAGATAGCCCCGACGTTTCGCGACCGACTGCTGGTCACTTTTTCAAGGGAATAGTGTTAGGATTGGGTTTTTGCTGCCTTTTTATATTTCAGGTGGGAGGGGTGGGCGGAGGGTGTGGGGAGTTAGGACTGGAGGGGGAAGATGATGAAATGTTGCGGATGACTGGGTTCCAAGTATTGCTGATTCTTAATCCGCTATCTCTTTTGTAGTTGTTCTTGTTTTTCTTTATTTCTAAGGCCTCGCGGATGAGTCGGGTTTTAAAATGTTTTATCCTCGCCATGACTCTTGATTTTTCGAAGTCGATCGCATGTCCGGTGGCTGACTTTGAAGGGTAACCCAGTCGAATGGCCCGCTTGTGTTCTTCGACTGGGTTACCCTTCAAAGTCAGCCGTAGCGCAGCACGAAGCCACGGGACATGCGATCGACTTCGAAAAATCATGAGTCATCACGAGGATAAAACATTTTAAAACCAGGCTCATCCGCGAGGCCATAGAAATAAAGTAAAACAAGAACAACTACAATAGAGATACCGGATTAAGAATCAGCAATACCTGGAACCCAGTCATTCGCAACATTTCGTCATCTTCCCCCTCCAGTCCTAACTCCCCACACCCTCCGCCCACCCCTCCCACCTGAAATATAAAAAGGCAGCAAAAACCCAATCCTAACACTATTCCCTTGAAAAAGTGACCAGCAGTCGGTCGTGAAATGTCGGGGCTATCTCCACTTATACGACATGCGGCGTACACCCGTATGTGAGTTATTTTTAATCATCATGAGCCGCGAAAGCTTCAATCAAGAAATTTGAACTTTGTTAATCTTCTGTGAACTTTTTGTGCCTTGGGAACATATTTTTAATTAATACTGGAACAAAACGCCCCCTTTCCCTCATCCCCTGCGAGGGAAGGAAAAAAGCAGGCCACTTGCCGAGGTACCCATAAAAGTAGCTTAAAACTAAAACTATCAATGTAGTCATTTTTGACCCCTCGCGATTTTTCGGAATGCATGTGCTATTTTATTTTCCAGAACTATTTTAATCGCTAAGCCTTATTTTGTGTCCAAAGTGAATAAAAGTCATGGAATTTCAGGTCAGAAATCGGAAAAGTTTAGCCAGGTCGGAGAAATAAAAATCACGAGGAGTCAAAATGACTCCATCGGTAGTTCTAGTGTTAAAAGTGTTGCACATTGTTTCCCTGTCAAATTAGAATGATATCATACAAAATTTGCTGCACAGCTGCAAGTGATGCTAACTGAAAAGTGTTACACAGACGCGTGGGCCACATAAAGGCGCGTGGGTACAGGCAAGCCCACATCCATTCGACCGTAATTTATTGCTAAAGGCTGGGACACAATCAACGCTAACGCGAGACGGTATACAGGATTTGGGAGAACGTGAGACGAGGAACGCCACCTTATGGTCACAATTGACGGTCACAATTGGCTGGAAAGAAAATTGACTAACGCCCGCGCAGTGGTTTTGTTTGTGGTCTTCATCTTTTAGTTTGTGTGTAGGAAGAGTTTTGAAGAATGTTCGATATCGACGAGGATGGTATGCACGTAAATTAAATTAAGTAATGGCTTACCTTAACTGACTTCTCTTCAGCTCACGTAGCACAACAACAACTGCTATATTTAGCAATGGGCGCCAACAATGCTGTATCGCTGTGATTGGCTTTCCGCGTACGGGACACGGGAAGAGATGAAAGTCGCCCATCTCTCAGGTTTACGTACTCTCCGTAAACTGTACTTGTGTCCCTTTTAATAAGCTTTCCCTTCCGCCATCTTTTTACCACTTCCCGTTAATGGCTCGCGTCTCACGTTAGCATTCATTTTGTCCCGGCCTTAAGCGTTAGCCATCGCTCGAGTGGGCACTAAAATGGGCGAAACAAACGATTGTGCAATTCAGGCTGTAGGAGGGCATTCATTAACACTTTTTCGTGCCATGGACGAAATATTACGTCCTGTTAATCTTTCTGAAGATTGCCAGGGACATAATTATTAAATGTGTGATATTTCTAATCCTGCCGCGTGAATGGCGGTGAAATACACAAGAATTGCCATGAGAAAAATATGTATAATTGCCATGGGAATTAAAGACCCTGGTTAGCGTAGTGGTCTGCACAGTGGCCCGGAATGCCAAAGGTCTGTGGTTCGATTCCCGATCTGGGGGAATTTTTTCTCATGGCAATTCTTGTATATAATTGTTTAATGTTAACTCTCAATGCAACAAGTGGCTTTTATTATTCAAAAGAAAACAATATTATTAGATACTAGTAGGACTTTAATTATAACGGTCACCATTACAATCTGAACACATCACCGACGACACTTCCGGGGGGGCCAACCGGAAATAATGATCATTCAGCGGTACCAACTCACTGACTGTGGAAGGGGCGCCACTCTAAGTGTACGAGGTGTATTCAAAAAATATCGCGACTTTTGTGTTTTTTCAAAAATTATTTATTTATTCATGAATATCTATTTTGTCCCCTTCAAAGTAATCCCCATGAGATATTATACACTTGTGCCAATGGTTTTTCCAATCTTCGAAGCACTTCAAAAAATCATTTTTTTTTATCTTGTTCAGCTCCTCCTTCGATGCCGTCTTTATCTCGTCAATCGTAGCGTAACGTCGTCCTTTCATGGGTCTCTTCAGTTTAGGGAACAAGAAAAAGTCACAGGGGGCCAGATCTGGGGAATACGGTGGCTGCGGCATCATTAGTGTGTTGTTTTTGGCCAAAAAGTCGCGCACAAGCAACGATGTGTGAGCAGGGGCGTTATCGTGGTGCAAAAGCCAATTTTTCTTCTTCCACAAATCCGGGCGTTTCTGGCGGATTACTTCGCGCAAATTGCACATAACTTGCAGGTAATATTCCTTATTGACCGTTCTACCCTGTGGCAAGAACTCATAGATATTCATGAATAAATAAATAATTTTTGAAAAAACACAAAAGTCGCGATATTTTTTGAACACACCTCGTACACTACAGCAACAATATTACATCTTTCTATTTTATTGGCTTTGTGTATGTGAAGCCGTAATATTTTGCACGTGGAACTTTTCGAGTTTACTGGCTAGTGGTTCTGTTTAGGGATGAGTCGATTCCACTTTTTTTCGATTCCGATTCCAATTCCGATTCCTTCAAATCGATTCCCAATTCTCGATTCCGATTCCATCGATTCTTACTCCTTATAGCAGGTGGGATTTTGATTTATCTGCAGCATTGCTGTCATTGAAATTTAAGAATTGAATGGAATAAAATAACTAGGGATGGACGGATCCAGGATTTTTGGAGCCAGATCTTTCGAATCGGATATTTTTTAATCCAAATGCATTTTCAAATTCCTGCGATTTCACAAAGTCATTATTCAAGTTTATTGTGGGTGCATACAATCAATGGAATGCTTTTTAGATTTTCATACACATTTTAATATTTTTATAAATTAAAAATTATTTTATGGGCTTTCAAGTTGTTTTTTAAAAACATCTTTACATATTCAGGGCCTAAACTGTTACGCTTGGGTTTGGAAATGAAAATAGGAAAAATCTTAGGATGAACCACTCACCAGTAGCGTAGCGAGAGGACCCCCCCAAATTATAGAAACACAATTACTGTCCGTCATAAAAGGAAACAAAATATTAAAAATCATGAATTTACAAAAATGGAAAAAAATGAATCTCTGAAAAATGAAATTTTTTCTATTATGAAGGGCGTTAAAATTAGTTTGAAAACCTCTCCTTTGTACCCTGTTGTTTAAAAATTTTCCCCCCTGGTTTTGGACCCCCCCTTAACAAAATTCCTGGCTACCCCCCTGCTATCGACTGAATTCAAATTTTCCTCACACGCGTTTCCCCCGAATTTTACTTTCTCATCGCATACGGACTTGTGTTTCATCCGAAAATGCTTCAGTATGGTGAGTTGGACTTAGCACATCCTCGCAATAATTTACGCCATAGTGCACGCACACTGCATTCATTGGTTCTCCTGTTAATGAAAATGTTTATACACAATGAAAGACATTTTTATCGGTGCATCATTAAATTAAATTGCAACTGCGCAATCAGCTACACAATTAAAAGTATTTAAAACGGTATTTACGTCACGTGCGACGAGGTGCTCAACCGCTCAGCATGAGGAAGGAGTGGGCAGCAAAAGCGTGTAAAGGAGAGGTGGAGGGGAAGGAGCAGTGGCGTAGCCAGGAATTTCAATTGGGGGGGGGGGATCCAAAACCAGGGGGGAAAATTGTTGAAAAAACCGGGCACTAAATAATGGGTTTTAAACTAATTTTAACACTTTCCCAGAAAGTCACTCTCCTAGCATTTGTAGTCTAGAAACGGAGAATTGAAGCAGGTAGGCCAAAAAAGGTCAGTTGGTGAGACGAGGTAGGGATGAAACACGCTTCAATTGTTTTCGTGTGATTTGATATTTTCCTTAGAAGACAATGATTTTTGGTCCGTGTGATTTCGGATGCGAAAAAAAAACAACAGAGGCACGGGCTGATGGACGGCCGAGGGTGGTTTTCTGAAATCTGCGACATAGTTACTTTTGAAATGCTGAAAATCCTGGCCACGGCTGAAATTCTACTTGCAACCTCTGCGAGAGCTTTCAAACAAAACAGTTCATGAGTAGGACAAGAATCGCATGCGACGGCGCATTCGAAGAGAGAATCGGAAATATTTCCACTCTTATGGGGCGTTGCATTCACTGAAGCTATTATTTAAAATTTCGGATCCAGATCCGATGTCTTCCGCGACTTTGGATCCGATGAAGGGCAATATCCGCGGGTATTTGGATCCGAGGTATCCGATCCGACCATCCCTAAAAATAACAATAGCCGCGGTGGCTACATTCTCGTTTGGCCGCGGAGGGTAAACAAATAATGTAGCGTTCATTGCGTCCATACATACCAGAGCAGCCTGGCGGGTGCGCGGTGGCGGCCGAACGCAACCTGTCGAGTCCGCCCGGAGGCCGCGGCGGCTTATGCCAAGCAAGTATAAACTTCCTCAAGGGTTGCATTGATGAAACTGGGCTATACAAACGCGAATGTGTCTAATTTTTTTTATTATTGACGCAGGCGCGTGTTAGTCTAAAAAAGTTACTTATATAAAAAAAACCGCTCTCAGCGCGTATTTATAAGAAACTTTTTTCACAGAAAAACTCGCTCTCTGTACGTTTTTATTATCATCAGACTTCAAATATCATTCGAAAGTAAAAAAATATATTTCGATCTATTATACTTTAAAATTGGTGGTCCATATGAATTCTCCGAATGTGATTCATAATCGTAACAATTTGATTTGCCGTGACCAGCGGTTAATAAAAGGACGGAAAACGCATGCCTTGCTTCCCGATCCCGTGGTTTCCAATTTTTTTTTTCTCTTAGAGTTACTCATGAACACGAGGTATTTCAGGGTTCGTCGGTTTGTCGCTCTTGCCGACATTTTCATGTTTCCGAGGCCGCTTAGGTATGTTTGTCGCAGCACCCGCGTGCGGGGCGTATCCTCCGCGCGGGCAAGGCTGACACCCCGGCCGCTTAGGTGTGTGGCAGCATTTATGCCCCAAACTTATAGTCTATGCTCAAAACATTTATCTTCCTGGAATCGATGGAATCGGAATCGACTTTAGGCGATCGATTCTCGATTCCGATTCCGTGCCCGGGAATCGGTGGAATCGAGAATCGACATTTGGAATAGACTCATCCCTAGTTCTGTTATTTCAAAAATCAATTTGATGGAAAAAAGAGTTCACTTAATGTCTTGAGGATGAAAAGTCCTCTGTAGCTACTGGTAACCTTATCTTAAGGCCTGTTTACACGGTACATTAACACGTATGGGTTAATGTCTAAATATATGAACGCTTGAATGAACGCCAAAATGCACCGTGTAACCACCCAACTTGTGCGAATGCATGCACAGGAAATAGAACCTGTTCTAATTTGGTTCATGCATTTGTACATGTTCCGTTTCGGTCCACAAAAATCATTCATACTAACAGACATTAACTCGTACGTGTTAATGTATCGTGCAAACAGGCCTTTAGGCCACTTTGAGTGAAAATTCTTTTGTGGAAAGAACCGTTCGGTTGAGGGTGCAGTGACCCTTTTTGTCGTCCGGGATTTTGAATGCTTTGCTTGGAACAATGTTCTTTTATGATTTCCTTGGTTTAAATAGTTTAAATTGAGCGTAATAAAAAAATATATGGCATTTTATGGCTGAGCGTCATTTGTTGCAACTTTTTTATTTTTCAAAAACGGTAGGTTTTCATTGTTGAATTATGTATTTAAAAAGTTTGCAATGAATTTTATTCAACGCGTTCATAAATAAGAGCAAAGTTCATTTTTATTTTATTGAAGAGATTTTTATGGCTTTCATTTGATATATGTGATTTGTACATGTGTTTGAATATGTCACTTTTTTGTCGAAATTTGTCAAAAGTGCAATTTTTGAACATTTATAGAAAAATAAGTTTTCAAGTGAAAATCGTTTTGATATCATTTTTGAAAACTATAGCAGCATGTTTATAGCCTCTAAAATTTTTACTAGCTTCACTCGTTTGGTTTAGGTTTTACAGGGGCACAAATATGGTAGTTTTGAATAATTTGACTTGTGCGCTGAATTTTTGTGTGTGCCTCATTAACTTCAAACACTCATATATTGGAAAATACTCGCAAGGGGTTGAGATGACGTGGAATGACCCCAATGTAAATGTAGTTTTTATGCTAATGTTTTAAAAATATGCACGAATTTAGTAAAAATGGCTGGATTTTTCAATGGGGCTTTGAAATTAGCGTCCAGGACTTAAAAGTGTTAAAAGGGTAGTTTCCTTCATCAAAGAAAACAAAAGGCATTGATTGCGATTCGTTACCCACCATTAGTGTATTCATAATATACAAATTATTTCATTTTAGAAATACCGGTTTAGACGAAAGGCAGTGGTCCATTTTTATCCTTATTTGAAAAGGGCCAGATTGGCGCCCATGCGATGCCACTCCACGTGACGTCACAAGGACCTAGTTTCTATATGAGTAGATAGGAGTTATACATCGTCTGAGATTACCAATGCATGCATGAGGGGCAGAGCTCAGGGAAACATCTCTTAATAATCACTTATTAAAACTGGCCAAGGTCGGAAAGTTTTCTTCATTTGATAAGGTATCAATAATCCTTATTTAAGCCAAGCGCTACTAGCCAGCAGGGTACTCAGCTACCCGCTAGCAGCCTGTGTCGTATCAGCACTCAACTCTCCTCAAGGTCACCTCACGGGGCGGCACCGGGGACCAGAAATATGTCGTACGGAGAAATTTCCCGGCATTCATACTTACGAGTCGCGTTTTCGCGCGCTTGAAAATTTTCACATTTCATTTAATCGCGAAAAATAGATATCGTCATTTAAAAATCTAAAAGCGTGAAATAGGTACTCCAGGAGTAATAATCTTTCGATTTAGGCAATAAAAAAATAATAGGGAACCACCCTATTGTGTGGGGGGCATTCAGGGGGGCGGAGGGGGTCGAGCTTATTCTCACCCAATATCATGTGGGGTAGGGGGAAACTCCTGTCTAGTGTCTTTTAATTTTTTTCTGCAAGAAACAGTGTAGAATTGCAAGAAAACTGGGTTGAATTGAGCAATACTTCCCACATAGCACAAAGTAAGAGAGTTAACCGTTTATTATGGTTATCTTACGGAAAAAATTGATAAGCAGCTTATTGCAAGCTAAGGGGCTTATGTAAGGCAAGGGTAAGATGTTAGGGAAGAATAGGTGAGAAATGCCGTGAAATATCCTCAGGCAACGTAAGTCGCTTATGTTGGAGCGCCAAAGGCGGCTGAACAGCGTACTACACATGCTGCGTGGCTCATCCCGACATGAATTTAAAGCTTACCGGTGAAATTCAGCGAGTCTTTATAAGGGCTTAACAACTGATTACAGATTTTCCAGTAAATAGAAAAAAATTAATAGCTGCAAGCGACCAGCTAGTGATGATATAAAGCATAACACAAGTACTTTATCCTTGCAGTGGAAGGAAAAAAAATAACGTCAGGGCGAATCAAACGCATGACCTACGTATCCGATGCTCTTTACTCTAACCACTACACCACGGCAGCTGATGGAAATGGAAGGCGTAGTTACTAGTTTAAAAATCCAATTAAGTAGAGAAAATTGTCTGGTATGTGCACGAAAAACTGAAATTAGTCAAGGTCTACGCAATTTAACGTTTATGAATTTTAATTTATGGCTTGATCACCCAATGACTACAATATGTATATTAGATGTTCCTTCCGGCATTTTTATATTATTCTACGTCGCTATTCTTGTGAAATTGTGTTTTTTCTTCCGTCCGTCATTTTGCCATCAGTTCATAAATGTGAATGATTTTCAAATTATGGCGGTATGATGTTATTTCTCCTCATTATATAGAAGCGCCAAGAATAAAAACATTATTCAAATACTTAAAGGCCTTAATAAACACTCTGAAATGATGGAATAAAAACATTAATGGAAGTGCTGAAAGTTTGGCATCCATTTTGTCATTGCTCTGGACGTTTGTCGGCCTGGCCGTAAGAAACCCATAACAAGCTTACTTGATAAGTGCCTTCCGTATTTCTTCCTTTCACCTTATCTCAATGACTTATAATGTGCTTGCTGTGTTGTTTCTCTATTACAATATGACCGAGTTCTTTTCAATAATACATTAGAACTTCTTAGGTACGTTTCTGAAGGGAAAGCAATGAATAAACGTGCTACCCAGGAAAACGTGCTAGCCAGGGAAGTAAATAATAGAAATAGGAGTTAACGCATTCCGTGGAAGGGTCGTCAGAAATACTATTACTGTCAGAAGTTCTTGTAGGATGGCCTTCCTGAATTCTTTTCACATTTAAAATCAAGAAAATTAGCAGTTCACTAAAAAAAAACCATTTGAACGAAAATCACAATGTTTTCATGGATTTTCCAGAGGCTCTATTTTGCGTTGTTTATCGCATGCATAGCTTAGAATGAGCCTGTGTGTTGCAGGTTGCCTACTCACGAAAACTACTTTCTGGGACGTGATAAAAGGTCATTTTCTCCATACTAAAAAGGAATATAGCTGACGTATTCGGTCTAAAATATCGAGGAAAGACCAATGTTATACAGTAAAACCTCTATGCAGTGAACCTCTTTACATCATAAACCTCCATACATCATACCTCCCCTACGGTCCCGTCTGATTTATAGGCAAACCTCTTTGTAGTGAACCTCTTAATCTCATAAAACCTCCACTTATCATACCAAGGAGACACCCCCAAGACAGCCTAACTACCTCCGCAAATCGTACCGAGACTACAAGAGACCATTAATTCACTTGTGATTACGTACACGGAATGACATTTTCTGCAATAAATGTTTCACTTTTTTTTTCTTATATACCTTTAATATGCTGTAATTTTCACTTTAATCATAAGTTACGGCCATTTTGTTCCATATGAGAGCATAACTAACAGTAAATAAGAAAAAATGTATCCAACTATCCTAATCATTTAAAGTGACTGTTGAATTAAGAGAGATCAAATCATTTTCTCTCGAATCATAGTAAAAAAAACACGCGTTAGCGCTCGCTTTCTGTAATTATTAAATAATAAATATATGTTCACTGATGCATGCACGTGTGTTTAAACACGTAAATATAATGGTTTATAAAGACTATTTAGTGCCTTTCATTTCCGAAGGATATGAAAAAACGGTGCCCATCACTAAAACCTCTCTATAGTGAACCTCCATGCATCAAATATCCCAAATTTTGGTCCCCTCCATTACGATGTAAAGAGGTTTTACTGTACACCATTGGAAAAAATGAGCGCTTGCCAAAGCCAATTTTAAATTATTTACATTTTTAACGTTTTTCGTTAAAAGATTTTGAAATTTCAAGACAAAATGGCGAACAGAAGATATTAACCGATTTTGAAAAAAAATCGCATCTGTGTAATACCCACCCGGGTACGCAACTTTTGCCGGGTATTACGATTCGCTCCTAAAGAAAAGTGGAAAAACGAGGCACCCTAGCGCCCAGTCCTCTAAAGATGCCTTTGTAATCTCTGCCACTAGGTTTTGCCGAGTTCAAGCAACCGCGGAAAGGACGGCAATAAAATCTTAAGGAAAGGCTGCCAGTGGTAAGAAAATCTAGTCAAGCGTTGAAAAACTTTTGCCCACACTCACCATGCAGACCGTTCCAAAAGCCGAGACCAGTCGAGCGCATGGGATCCGGTGCAGAAAGGCTTAATCCGCGAACTAAAGAAAATACAAAGGAAGGCTGAGCGTTTCGTCAAAAACTTCTACGGGCGTACAGACAGTGTTACCCAGATGTTAGGCGAATTAGGCTGGGAGCCGCTGGAGACTTACAGGCTGCGTGCTAGGCTTAGATTGCTTGAACAATTGAGAATGGATATCTTTAAGAGCGACACAGAGAACATAATATTAGAGCCACACTATATTTCCAGGTCCGATAGAAGCGATAAATCAAGAGAGATGTTTTGCCGAACGGATAGATATGGGAATTCGTTTTTCCCCCGAACAATAAAGGACTTTAATAAACGCTTGTCCCAACCTCGTTAGAGCACTTCATTTTTTTTTCAGTTGTAAACGGCTGGTGACCTAACACCCCCTGCCACACGCCTTTTAGGCGGCTCGCGGGGTATTATGTAGATGAAAATGTTCCCGCAGCCTAAGGGTTAAAACGATTAGGAAAACAATCCATATATAAGTAATTGAAGTTGACATTTCACAACAAACTTAAACAATTTATCAACAAAATACATACAATAATCAGGGTTCCCACTCAACCGTGAAAACCTTAAAACCGTGAATAAGCCGTGAATATCGTCGTAAAACCTTAAAAATCTATGAAACTTGATTGTAGAAATACAATTGACCGATCAAAAGATAAATCGATTCGTCGATCGTGTGTCAATGTCAGTCACACGCAGATGTTGTGGACACATTTATCTGCTCACGTACATTGGAAGTGCAATTATTGGTCCGTTTGCCATGACGACGCATTAATCTTGAGGCTGTGATTGGAAGACTGGTAAACAAAGTGCTCATTAATTCTGGTTAAAAAATCAGACACTTTTTTAAGTCTATCGGGACTAGCCACAGTGATAACTTTTACGGAGTCACCTGCAATGCACAAAGCTAAAGCACTCGGCTGGAAATCGAGGGATCCGGGATCGAATCCCGGTCATGGCGAATGATTTTTCCTCTGTGGATTTTTCGCACAATCGGACACTTCTTCGCTTCCCTAATCCCTCCATTTTCCCTCTCACAACCTTTAGCGGGAACAGGGGCGCCAACTTATAAAAAATATTGGGGGGGCCTATAACCGGGATCTTGCCCCGGGAAGAGGTTATATTCAAAGTGTGTCGCAGCACCGAAACACTATCATAATTCACACCACTTGTTTTCAGTTAACCTGCTTACTACCTTATAAGTATTTGTTTTAACACATTGTTGAATGTTTTTTAAAAGGTAAATCTCGTCAAACATGGGAAATAAAAAAGTACCAATATACTTTTGTGATTTCACCGATCATAATATAACTTAAATATTATCTTGAATTATTGAGGGGGCTCCGCCCCCCTAACGAAACTTTGAGGGGGCTCGGGCCCCCTCAGGCCCCATGGAGTCGGCGCCACTGAGCGGGATCTGAATTTTGCAAACGATGCGTGATGTCAGGAGACATTGCTGCTTTGCTAGCTCTTTGATTGCTGCGTTTGCATTCATGGCGTCTGTCATGGTTGATAAATTTTCAGTTAACGTGCGGCCAGTGGTTGTTACGTAATCAATATTTCTTCCTAAAATGGCTTATCAACAGACCGTGAATTTGACGACATTTAGACCGTGAAAACCTGGAAAAAACTGTAAATTTTATAACTTAGTGAGAGTTGGAACCATGTTAAAAATAATATAAATATAAATAGTTTTTATTACTCCAAAAAGAAGAAACTACAGAATAGAATTGATTACATACAAAGGAGTAACTTTATGTAGCCATTAAGGAGAACCTGTTTTATGGCTACCATAATTTACAAAAGGTCATGAGAAACTGCTAACATAGAAACTTTTCATGCTAACATAGAAACATTTTAGACGCAGCGTTTGAATTGAAGTCGGTACATACATGTATTAAGGCCTGTTTACACAATACATTGACACGTACGAGTTAATGTCTGTTTGCGTGAATGATTTTTGTGGACCAGAACGGAACATGTACGAACGCATGAACCAAATTAGAACAGGTTATATTTTCTGTGCATGCATTCGCACAAGTTGGGTGGTTACACGGTGCATTTTGGCGTTCATTCTCGTGTTCATACATTTAGACATTAACCCGTACGTGTTAATGTACCGTGTAAACAGGCCTTTACATGGTATTACGTCAAAGAAAAATATCCTCCATACTTTGCACTTGCAAATGGTTCACGCAAGTGTTTTCTTTCAGTCTTGTTGACTTTCTTTTGTGCCAGGGTTGATTGATTTAAATCACTTTGATTTAAATCATAATGTGATCTGTATGTTTGATTTTTAATGAGTCAAGAAAAGGAAGCTGTAAGTGTATAATTTTGATTTTTATTTCTTAATTAATACAATGAATCGACAGTTATCAGCACAATGGTGGCTCTTAAATAGAAATGATACTGTAGGAATGCATGTTACATGAAAAAAAAAAAAAAATGGCTTTGGTTAGAATACTAGTGTATCCGTTGAAAAAAATTGTTTTCTGATTTAACTTCTAAGCGTAGGCACCATACAAAGTTGCAATTACAGAATTTCTCTAAACTTCATATGCTTTAGAACCGCATAATATAGTACATTTGATACTTCCAATGACAATTTTATATTATGCTGGCGTAATTTTCAATTTGATACCATTGGCATTTCCATAGTTCTCTCCCCTGATTGACTAAATTTTGTATTAAGTTTAGAGTATGTTGCCTCTTATTGTGTCTGCATGCGATCATTCTCCAATATGCTGCCCAAATAGTTAGTTTTGCAAATAACTGAATTTTTGATGAATGGAGAATTATAAAAATCTCATTTAAATCAATAAAATCCGATTTAAATCAATAAAATCCGATTTAAATCAAAAAAGTCTACAAAAATGATTTTTTTGAAAAAAATCATGATTTTTATCAACCCTGTTTTGTGCTGATCCAGTTGTGTTTCTCTTGTTTTTGTTTGCAGGAAGAGCAGAACCAGCGCAAGAGGAAAGATTAGTGCTGGGATGGAGGTGACGATTGGAGCGGAGGCCACTGTCTCGTCTGTTTGCCGAGACGTCTTCGCTGAAATGTGTGCAAGGACTCCCAAAATATCCTGTAATTGCCCTACCACGTAACAGGTGTAATAGTTTATCCCGACCTTTTTTTTTTAATACGAATCATTGCCTTCGTCAATGGCGGAAGGAACATAAGGATTAAATAATAATTACATGAATATAATTCAAATCAAAATGACCCAAGATGTAATTCGTCGCATAATGTACAATAGCATGCAAGAACACTCTGTGTTACAAACATGTACTGTGACATATTATATTGGTATATAAAGTATTTCAATTGTATATTGGCTGTTAGTCGTTGTCTTTTGGGGTTTGAAGTGTCGAAGAAATTAAGAGAAAAGTCGTAGGTACCTCTTTGATAAAAAAAAAGTGTAATGAGAAATGTTGTAGTTTGTTTGGTTGTATTAAAGACGGGTTTATTGTTTGATTAAACATTTTTTAAATAAGTGGATTGTTTATTGAAAGCTGCATAGTCCACAGTTGTCCCGCACTGCTGTTGTTCACTGCAGTTCTTTTCGTCAGAAAGGGTTGGCTACAGTGATTGATTTATTCGAGAATCCTGACAAGTAAGACCCCAATTTGGAAGTAGAGCTCTGAGAATATGTAGCAATTACATGGTGTAATATCCATGAGTTTTGTCAAGATAAAATTAGTGATGGGTCGATTCCAAAATTCTAACGATTCCGATCCCGATTCCGATCCTGACATTTCGATTCCGATCCTACTGATACCGATTCCATGGATTCTGATGCCACAGGCTCCAAGAAAAATATCACTAAATTCCAGGCAACAAGACAACCACTTAAAAAATTATTACTCAGCGAAAGAATCAGTTGACCTAAGCATCTTTCACATCATCACTATGTAATTAAAGTATAATAGCTGAATTTCAAAACAGAACATACCTGAAAAGTGGTGTTACCTCGTAGGTATTACTTTAGAATATTAGCACTCATGTTTAATTACAAAATAAAAGTACATATTTCCTTTAATATCTATCTTTTATTGTAAATATATTATCATTATCAATAATGTGTCACAAATTCAATCTCAGTTTACGGATTTTAAATTTTTGCTCAGAAAGCAAAGCATCTTCACTCTCTCAGGATAAAGCCTGTTGCGTTTTACATCACATATTTTTCCTGCCAAACTAAAAAAGTCTTTCACTGAACACGGGATGGCGGTATGGCAAGAAACCTCTTCGCTAATACTTTCAGCCTTGGGTAGGAGATGCAAGTCTTCCAGTATTTCTCAGGGAAGGAATTTGTTGGTGCATTCATCCCTGATAACTAAGATTCCACTTCAGCTTCAACAGTGTTTGCTACGGTGACTTTGGGTACTTTTCCAAATGCATCACTGTATCTTGACCATATAGCTGTCACAGGCTCCCTAGTCTGCATTTGCTCCTCTGGAATCAGTGTGCCACTTAGAGTCTACGGTAAAACTTTGATTTTACGGAGTTGAAGGGACCGAAATATGGGCACTGTGTAAAATCAAAGTGTGTAAAAATCAAGGGTTGGTATTGAGGAGGAGTATAGTTTTCAGGATAACACTTGCTCATTATTTTTAGAACGCTTAGTCATACCTTTTTGTACATATAGTTCTGATTTAAGCCAGAACCGGAACCAGTAAAAGTCTCATAGGTGAGGTTTTATGGTAAATGAGCATGAAGCACGGGGAAGCAATAATTAGATTCGCGATGTTTTTAGTTTCACGCTCAGCAGCGCGACGTCATTTCAACCGTTCCTGTATTCATTTTTGCAACTCATTGAGACGGAATAATAACCTAACTTCATATTGCTCCAGTCGGATTTTGTAAAACAAGCCGAAAGACAACTGCGTAAAATCAAGATTAGCGGCCTCTTTGGGGCTGGGGTTATGCTGCGCAAAATCGAAAAACTGCGTAAAATCAAGAAAAGATGTAAAATCGAAGTTTCACCATTGCAATCCCCTATGCTCTCCGGCCGGACTTGAGTGTCGCTGCGTAAAAACGAGACTGGATGTAAAATCAAAGTGCGTAAAATCCAAGTTTTACTGTATATGCAATGTGTTTTGTTATTACGATTACGTGGTGCGAAAATACAAATGACTGTTGGAGTCGCGGTCGTGCATGAATTTGTGGTTGGAAGTACGACTGGAATCAGAATCGATTTTTCAGCTTAGCGGGTACTCATTTTCGATTCCGGTTCTTGGCCAAGAATCGAGGAATTGAAGAATCGAGGAATCAAACCAACCCATCACCAGATAAAATATAAAGTGAAAGACAAATGCCCATATTCTTAGTTGACCCTGTAGGGCCAACCGACCCTGGATACGTCATCAGCCCCTACATTTACCGATCTCGCCCTACATACGCCAAATCAAGCCCTACATTTGGCCGATTTTGGAACTAAACGGGCCCTAATTACCTGCCTGTAGGGTACCCGAACCAGCCCTACACCCTACAAAAACATGGCAGCTAAATATCGTCTGCTGATCACTTTGATTAAAGAATCTACGTTACAATGGATATTAAGGGAGAGGATCGCACACGAACCATTTTAAAATGTATAGTAACACAGCGGAAATGTGATAATACTACCACTTTATAACCACCAAGTTAAATAAATTATAAAATTGACTGAACTAATAAGAACAATATAGCGATATACATCACCTTGTTTCTACGAGTATATAGTAATATTTTTCACGTTTGGCACTTGGTATACTTTTGGAAAACCAATACTACGTTTACATATAACTATAGAAAATGTATTTTTATGCCACTATTTGCCACATAATAAACTTAACTATGGAAGGTAAAAGCGAATGACAAACCTTGATGATGCAACATAAGTTCCCACGTCAATGATCATATTTGCTCCGTACGTATTACTATTTTGTACAGACTGCTTTTGGAGTAATTTGAAGACAATATGATTCTATTTTTGGCTCCGTATGAGAGTATTTGTGGCAATAATTGATGTACCGACACGACCTGGCGGACTACACCAATTGTTAATTTACCTTGAGCCGTTGCCCTAACGATACATCTGAAAATTATCGGACGTCTTTTCTTAGTTTCATAGTTAGTTCCCAACACGCCACCAGAGTGGAAAATTAGCACTGTGCCAGGGGATCGGGTTGGTGTGGTGGCTAGAGTGTTGGCTTCCCACCCAGCGGGCTCGGGTTCAAATCCCGGCAGTGGCAGAGAATTTTCAAAGACTGCCCGATCCCTGCTCGAGTGTTGTGTGGAGGACATTTCAAGCGCAACACTCTGTCCGTCGGATGGGACATCAATCCATGATCCCCTTGGCGCCCCTCGTTAAGAGCAGCCTAATGTCGACGCCGGGTTTCTCTCCACCCTTCCTTCCTCACCCTTCCCTCCTGGCGCAAATGACCTCAGCTGTCGGTCGCCTCCTCAAAATACCTACCTTGGCACTGTGCCATCATCTACGTCATTTGTGAGAACTTGACGACGGAATCACCCCCCCACCACTTATGTAGGGTCGACTGACAAGGGGAATACACGACCTTCGCATCGCCGATGGAGCTCAAATTTTGCGAATCGGTAGTTTATGGGTACAAATGTAATATGCCGAAGCTAGACGACGCACTTCTCGTAAAATTCCGAGAAAAAAGCAATTAAAAATCGTTAAAAATGAAGGTACGCTATATAAGCTGTTATGAACGCCCATGTTAAACAATAGGGTGAGAGCCCAGTGGATACGGTGTCCGACTGTGGAGGTGAAGATAGCGAGATCGATGCTCGCTCTGGGGACTTTTTTTGTGTTAATTTTTAAGAATTTTTTTGTTTAAATTTTTAAAGTTCGTTTTCTTATCTTCGTTACTACTATGGAATATATTTTTAAGAGTTTTTTGAAATATTTAAATCAGGAATGGATCAGCTTGGGATTAGGAACTGAGGATGAAGGGTGGATAGAAACCCGGCATCGGCATTAGCCTGTTCTTAACGAAAGGCGCCAAGGGGACCACGGCTTAACGTCCCATCCGACGGACGGTGTACTGCACAACTAGTGTAATCCACATTACACGCAGGGATTGAATTTAGGAATGCCCCTTAATTCTTTACCGATATTTGGATGTGGAAGGCCAGTACACTGCCTCACCACTCCAGTTAATCCTTTATTTACAATTTTCAGGATGGAACTCATCATAAAGACATGTAAAGCAAAGTGATTTGCGGCACCACGAACAAGTAGAAAAGGCGTTTTTTCCACAACTGCAACGACTGTCCATAATTTTTGAAGGAAAACACACGTCATTTACATTTACGAAAAATTGTCTCGTGCCAGCGAGCTTCGAAGCAAACATGCATGTTCAATAATTTTCCCGGAAACATATAATGTTATGTGGGTACTTGATTAACCTGTAATAGAAGAATCGAATAATTGGGGAAAGTTTTGCAAATTTTTTCCCTTTTTCGCGGCCGACGGGCATGAGCGGAAAGGGGTGATGTATGTGTATTTATGACCGGAATCACTTTTGTATGTGTTTGGTTTGTTTTCTGTTTTTGAGTTTATTTGTTGTGTTTTATTTGTCTGTGAGCATGTTTGTTTTTGTTTTGATTTTTTTTGCTGATTTGATACTATGGTGAGGAGAGATAAATAGTAGATTGTTAGGCAGAGAGCCATCTTGGAGTGAATGTACATAAGATACAGTGTGTCAAGTGATATTTTCCTTTGGTTTAATCGCTTTGATACGTTAGTGGTACACACTTCTTTTGAACATAGAGACTCTATCCTTGGATATTCCTACGGATGAGTTAACGTGTGCGTGGCACTATTGCTGGGAGCTGCTCATCGATAAAAATTATATTAGCTGCGAACCACGCGTTCAACATTCCGATAGATCAGCCTTTTCTGCTTGTTCGTGGTGCCGCAAATCACTTTGCTTTACATGTCTTTATGATGAGTTCCATCCGGAAAATTGTAAATAAAGGATTAACTGGAGTGGTGAGGCAGTGTACTGGCCTTCCACATCCAAATATCGGTAAAGAATTAAGGGGCATCCCTAAATTCAATCCCTGCGTGTAATGTGGATTACACTAATTGTGCATTACACCGTCCGTCGGATGGGACGTTAAGCCGTGGTCCCCTTGGGACCACGGCTTGCTTGCTTGCATTGCTTTTTTCTCGGAATTTTACGAGAAGTGCGTCGTCTCGCTTCGGCATATTACATTTGTACCCATAAACTACCGATTCGCAAAATTTGAGCTCGATCGGCGATGCGAAGGTCGTGTATTCCCCTTGTGAGAAACGCATGTAGGGGCCTCTTGTTATGTAGGGACGGATATTTAGGGTCGACTAAGAATACGGCCCTAATCATTAAAGGTTGCATGAGTGTTGCAATAATGTAGTGTGTCACGTTGCAATAACTCTGACAAGATGTTGCCAAAATGCGATAGGGAGGAAGTTTGGAGGCTTTTAAGACGCAGTCATTACGTTGCAGCTACTCCCAGTGGATTCCAGTGACACGTTGCTGAAATGCTGTGACAACATATACATGGTTTACACAGTCCATAAGCATTTTAAGCGAGGATTGAGGGATAGCTACCCCTGGTATGGATTGATTTCGTTCTGTAACACGTCCCTCAGTGTGTTGGCAAAATGTATCATAATACGGTAGAACTTGTTTAGTACGTTTCTGAAGGGACCACAAAAAATGAACGTACTTACCAGGAAAACGTGCTAACGAGGAAAGTAAAAAATAGCAGTCGTGGTTATTGCAATCTGTGGAAAAGATGTCGTAATTAAAATTACTATCGGTAGTTCTCGTAGGATCGCCTTCCTGAACTTTTCTTATCTTTATAATGAAGAAAATGTGCGCTACATTGAAAAACAATACCATGTGAGTAAAAATCACAATGTTTCATAGATTTCCCGAAGACAATTACATGAAAACGGCATCTATCTCCCGTGATTTATCCTATATATATTTATAGAAAGAGGAAAGTAAAGCTAAGTCATTTCTTCTTTCTCAAAGCGTACTGGGAGAATATAACATCAACCCTGGGTATGACAACTGGTTGTTTTTAAGTATCATAAAAATTGGACTAAATTTTTATACATTTTGTTCGGATGGTACCGGGACTTGGAGAAATCGCCGTACTGAGGAGGAAAACGTAGTAAGGAGGAACGTACTAACCAAGTTCCATTGTATATGTACATCGATAATAATATATAATCCAATATATCATAATATAAAATGTATGTTGGTTTGAATATGGCTCTAACTGTCAGGTGTCCCAAACACCAAATTTGTCTCCATTCAGTCCTAGGCCTCCTATACAGTTTCCCTGTACAGTACAGGCGGTCATAAAACAACTTTTTTCCGAAATTCATAGTTCGACATGTGTCGAAATGTAGCCCGAGGTACCAAATGAACAGAGAAAAAATTTATTTCCTGTAGGTTATGTATTTTTTTTTTCTCTTCTTATCTTGATCTTGTTTAATATATGTTATAATATTTTTTGGAGTCTAGGTCAATGTAAAACAATTTATAGCCAACGTTTCGATTTATTTTAAATCATCCTCAGGGCTATGAAAGAAAAAACATGAACAATATAAAAGTAGAGGGGAATTACGTAAGAGAATTAATTACATTATTATAATACAAATTATTATTATTATTAATTACATTATTATTTAATTACATTATTATAATTACATGAGTACATTTTATATTATGATACATTGGATTATATATTATTATTGATGTAGATATATTATGATACATGTTGCCAACACACTGAGGGCCGTGTTACAAAATGGAAGCAATCCAGATAAATAGTTTTTTCCCTGTAGGTTGACATCCTACAGTGGCGCTAGGGCCATTGATGTCGATCTTAGGCAACCCGCAACACATGCCCGCTTTCTGCACTATTTCAGCGATAAATGTCGTGATTTTAATGGTTTTTTCAGCAGATTCTGCACCAATCATGTCTTAAATAGTCGATGTAAGCAAGATAGATAGAATAATCACTTTTTTATACAATAACCTGTATTAAAATGCAAAGAAACGTAAAAAACTTTGAAATTTTCTTAACTAATGGCATATATTTTAATTTGGTGTACTTGTATGGGCATGATTGCACTAATATGACCCTACCGTTTGTATAGGACAACACTTTTCCCATCTCTCATCCTAGAGTAAGGATCTTCTCATCTCCCTATGGCCCGCCTATGAACTAATGTCAATGCACTGCTCAGAGATGTGGAAAGCCCTGACGCCTTCCTCTGGCCAATACGTCTCTCTTGCCTGCACTATCCTTATGAAGGCTACTCTTCGCACTTTGGCCCTTTCATCATTCACCATTGCAATGAGGATGCTCTCTGGTTGAGCGGAGAACGCTTTGCTCTGAATGAAATTGTCAAGAACTGTACTTTTTTATTCTCAAAAGTATTTCTTGATTGAAGCTTTCGCGGCTCATGATGATTAATAAATAACTCACGTACGGGTGTATGCCGCATGTCGTAAAGGAGATAGCCCCGACGTCCCTTATTCCCTTGAAAAAGTGACCAGCAGTCGGTCGCGAAACGTCGGGGCTATCTCCTTTACGACACGCGGCATACACCCGTATGTGAGTTATTTTTTACTCGTAAGTATTTCCCGGACATGTTTTGCTCCTTCTGTAATCTTCCAATTTTTCTTTATTGTGAACCATATAGAGTTTCATGATAATCTTGGTTATTGTTTTCAAATCCACTGTTGGTCGTCTTCTTCCTATTTAAACGCGGATCACTCTGTTGGCCATTGTTCCCCATCTGCTGTTATTCATTTCCCCATTATCGCGATCAGCCAGCTCTGGTGGGATCTGTCCTCTTGCAATTCGAGAATCCAGACAAGCAATACGCCAACTATTGGCCGAATTAGGAATTAGAGCTCTGAGGATACCTAAGGAAACCACGTTGATAAATCATTGGTATTTCTGGGAATTTACTGATTTTTCCAATTATATTTTTGCTATTAAGCCATCATAACGTCGCAAGTAATATATTTTAAGCATTCATATTCTTGTGAAATGCCTTTTCAGTTGCCATTTTTTTGCTACAATTCATCTTTTACTGGGACGGTGGTTTGTTTGTTTAATGCACTTGAGGTAACCGACGTATTGCAATTTTTCTTTTCTAGTCGGCTGAGAATAATGTAATTTTTATCGCAGTAATTAATTTATGGTCATTAGGAACCCTTTGAGTAATGTCCGTGAGATAGTAGAGGGTATTCCAACTGAAATTTATTAATTCCTTAAACTTAACTGCTATTTGTCGTTGCCCGAGGGAATTGAAATATCTCCTCAAAGCCAAGAAAATCTTCTTTGATAATTTCTACTTTAATTATCGCTGTGGCTCGACGATTCATCCTATTGCACCTATGTTATCATCACAACAATAACCTCGATGCGCCAGCCATATTGGCAAATTACGTCACTGCTTTCAGCGCCGCCATCGGTGATTTGAGTCTCGAATAATACGAGCCAAGTCCAGTGAATATTTTTGGTGTGTGCTGATGAGTGATGAATCTAGTTCAGGATCAGGTAGACCAAGATCAATCGTCTGAAATTTCGCCAGAGGTGGCTGCACACAGGTCTTCAGTTGGCGACCAATTGACCCAATTTAGATATTTGGTCCTGTCGTCAGCCCATTAAATGTCTCCATTTTATGTCGAAGAGGGAGTTCATTTGAATGCGGAAGGCCCACACAAATCTATAAGGCACGACCGAGACGCACTTCGATAAAACATAAGAGCGCTTCCCTTCCAGCCAGTTGCGGTGTTCGAAGTTGCTCCATCGCAACCGATGCACCATGAGTATTAAAGTAACAGAATAAATCGTAAATTTTTTTTACTGCATGTGCCGCTTTCTTATGGGACGAATTTCCACGGGCCACCGTTCACGGCACATTGCCATGAAATCCAGAGAGTCGTCTCGTCGGAAAGCGGCCTGAATTTCACGGCATCGTGCCGGAAACGGCATCTGGCTAAAAGTTGTTTCGGCTGAAAGCTGCCTCAATGTAGCACCGTGCATATTTCACGGCATAGATAGCGCACCGCCACTTGATGCCGATTTCAGACAAGCCGGCTTTGCTCAGGCCGTCCACAGCGGCACGGAACCGTGCTTTCAAACAACCATTGGTCTTCAAACGAGTCGTATCGTGCAGTTGACGGCATGGCGTTGTCGACGGTCACCAAGGCGTCCATTTCAATCCGGCCTGGTGGTGTGCCGTCTATGGTGTGAAATACATGCAGTGCTACCTTGAGGCTACTTTCAGATGTGACAGCTTTTCGCCGGCTGCCATTCACAGAACGGCGCTGTGAAATTCAGGCCACTTTATAATGATATATCTCTCTAGATATCACGGCGGCCGCCGAAAAGTCATCGCGTCTGAAAGCGGCCTTTGATGTCATCTTTCAACAAGAAAGGTATTTTTCAAAATCTCACTTGCACGCATATTTTTTGGTATGAGAGTGTTTGCATTCATTATGAATGTATCAGATCAGTTACTCGTTTTCTTTCGTTATTAATGCTTCATATTCTCCGGAAATATTTTTAATGCACTGAATTAGAGTCGCTTAAAATTTTATGCTAAAGGTGAAAATATTTTTGAAATAAGACATTGCGATATTTCTACTGAGTTTTAATATTACAAAACGCATTTCGTCCTTACAAACGTAATGACAAAATGCGTTGTGTAATAATAAAACTTTAAAACTGTGTACACTTGATAATGTTGTTTGTAACGACAAAACGCATTGTGCGAAAAATCCACAGAGAAAAAATCATTCGCCTTGACCGGGATTCGAACCCGGATCCCCCGATTTCCAGTCGAGTGCTTTAGCCAGTTAAGCTACCGAGGGGTCATTCTTCCCTGTGGATACTTGTGGACACTACCGGACAAGTTGTTGCTGGACTGCAGAGCATATGATGCCACAAGCAGTCCAAATCGTGCACACATCGCCACAGCCGAAGAGCAGGCCCGGACATAGAACACAAAGAGGTGTTCGCTCTAGACTAGTTTAAAGTATCCCGGGACTAGCCGCATTGATAACCACGGTGAATAGGTTTGCCTTCCTTCTACCACCCATTTTCAAATGCGCTCAGAATCAGCCGAGAACGTCCTGGGCACTCCAAATAACCTCTCGCTGCTCTATTACATTCCGTACTATTCTGTATTGGCTGTCGTTTCTAGTAATCACCTTTCATTTTTTAGCTAACAACTTTTTCATCTTTTTTTTTTGCATTTCTTCGTAATTTTTATGGTATTTTCATTTTTCTGAACTTAATCGTCTCGGAATCGGAGATAAATGTGTCTCGTACACATTCAAAACTCTGCTGAATGTTATTTCTGTCTAATAAAGTGTTATATATAGTTTATTTGTATATTAACAGTGGAAATGTGTAGATATAACTGAAGGAAGCAAAAATGTGCAAAGACACTGGTTTGGACAATTGTCGTGGTTGCTTCTTTTGAACATACATAATAGATATTACGTTTAGTGATGATAAATCCTTTGAAAAAGAAATACATACATGTAATTGACCCATGTTCGATGCTAGAATTTTCTATATCCCTTTATTTTGCACAACCCAGAAAAAGTCGAGCACCTAAAGTTGAGAATATACTTTATTCAGATAATAATGATTCATTCTTTCATTCTATACCAGAGATGGAAAATGCATAACTTTGTTAGAGTACGGCTATGAAATAATAAAATCATTGCTAAACGTCCAACTTGAGGAATAGGGTGGTTTCCTATTATTTTTTATTGCCTAAATCGAAACATTAATACTCCTGGAGTACGTATTTCACACTTTTAGATTTTTAAATGACGATATCTATTTTTTGTGATTTTTTCAAGCGCACGAAAACACAACAGCTAAGTAGGAATGATGGGAAAACGCCGTGTGATGTCGTTCTGGTTCCCGCTGCCGCAAGTGAGGTGACTTTGGGGCGAGGCTTTGAGCACTGATACGACGCAGGATGCTAGCAGGTAGCAGAGAACCATGCTGGCTGGTAGTGCTTGGCTTAAATAAGGATTATTAATACCTTATCAAACGAAGAAAACTTTCCGACCTTAGCCAGTTTTAATAAGTGATTATTAAGACATGTTTCCCTGAACTCTGTGCCTCACGCATGCATTGGTAATCTCATATGATGTAAAACTGGTATCTACTCGCATAGAATCTGGGTGACGTCACGTGGAGTGGCATCGCATGGGCACCAATCTGGCCTTTTTGAAATGAGGATAACAATGGACCATTGCCATTCGTCTAAACCGGTATTTCCAAAACCAAATAATTTGTATATTAAGAATACACTAATGGTGGGTAACGAATCGCAATCAATGCATTTCGTTTTCTTTGATGAAGGAAACTACCCTATTTAATAAATAAAATTTTGTCATTTTCAAATGCTCCAAAAATTAAATATATCTATCTCTTTGCAAAATAAGTCGAAATATGTGAATGTTAGATGAGAATTAAGGGTGATTAAAGTGATTGAATAGCGGGTTGCATAACGCACGTGGCACGGGTTGCATAGTTTTGCCAATACTGTGTGCAGCAGACGCACCTGTACGTCCTTCGTTTTGTTTGTTGAAAACAATCATTGGATTATCATTATTATTTACGGTATCCATAGAGACATATTTACTTATTTATACCATAGAGTAAGAACATACTTACTCTATGGTTATACAGAAAAACCACGGCCACTCATGGTGACTTTTTTCATCAAAATAGATATCTACAGATTTTCTTTTTTAGATGAGATTTTACAGATTTTCAGTGTTAATGGACTATATAGTGCCTTTCATTTCCAAAGGATATGAAAAAAATGGTGCCTATCACTGAAACCTCTCTATAGTGAACCTCCATACATCAAAATGCCCAAATTTTGGTCCCCTTCATTACGATGCAAAGAGGTTTTACCATATTTAAAAAGTCAACATTCTTTTAATATAAGACAGGGTCTCAGGTGTTACTTTGTGGAACTGCTTCATAATAAAATAAATAAAATAAATTACAGTAAAAACCTCTATGTAGTGAACCTTTTTACATCATAAACCTCCTTACTTCATACCACCCCTTATACGGTCCCGTCAGATTTACACGTAAATTTATGGGCAAACTTCTTTGTAGTGAACCTCTTTAATTCGTAAAACCTCCACTTATCATACCAAGGAGACAACTTCTGATACTGCCTAACTACCTCTGCAAATCCTACCGAGACAACGAGAGACCATTAATGCAGCCGTGATTACGTACATGGAATGACATTTTCAGCAATAAATGTTTCACCCTTATTAGTTATTTTCTTTATACACCTTTAATATGCTGTAATTTTCACGTTAGTCATTAGTTGTGGCCATTTTGTTCCATATGAGAGCATTCCTAACAGTAAATAAGAAAAAAGGTATCCAAATATACTTATCATTTCAAGTGACTGTTGAATTAAGAGAGATCACATCGTTTTCTTTCGAATCACAGTAAAAATCATGCGATAGCACTCGGTTTCTGTTTAAATAAAAATATGTTCACTTATGCTTGCATGTGTGTTTAAACACATAAGTGTAATGGTTTAAAAGACAATATAGTGCCTTTCATTTCCGAAGGGTATGAAAAAATGGTGCCCATCACTGAAACCTCTCTGTAGTGAACCTCCATACATCAAATTGCCCAAATTTTAGTCCCCTCCATTACGATGTAAAGAGGTATTACTGTATCTTGGTTCTATTCCGCACTTTATTTTAAATAGCACGACCTGGGTTTCAGCATCTAGTGCTATCCAGGGGCGCAGCTAGGAATTAATGCTAGGGGGGGTTTCACCCTTAGCGAAAAAACTGTTAAAAAACTGTTAAAAAAAACTGTTGAAAATTTCAACAGTTAATTGGGACAACTGTTGAATCCAACACTAACTGTTAAAATCCAACAGTTACTGATGAAACCCAACAGGAATTGTTGAAATCCAACAGTAACTGATGAAACCCAACAGGAATTGTTGAAATCCAACAGTAACTGATGAAACCCAACAGGAATTGTTGAAATCCAACTGTAACTGTAGAAGATCCAACAGTAACTGTAGAAAATCCAACAGTAACTGTAGAAAATCCAACAGTAACCGATGAAACCCAAGAGTAACTGTTGAAATCCAACAGTAACTGTAGAAGATCCAACAGTGACTGTTAAAATCCAACAGTAACTGATAAAACCCAACAGTAACTGTTAAAATCCAACAGTTTTTTCGCTAAAGGCAGGCACAACTAATACTGTTGGGCTTGGGGTATTGCATACCCATTAGGGTTAGCGGGAGGTGTGGAGGCCTTCCACCGGAAAAAAATTAAGATAAATGGTTCAAAATGGGGATTTTTACGGCAGTCTGAGGGATATTTTATTAATCCTCACACTATTCTATAAGTAATAATAATCCAATTAATAGATATAACTTAACCCTTTCGAGACGGCAGAGTTTTCGTCTTAGCATGACTGCTGTACTGAGCCCCAAGAGACTTCTTTCTCGTGGTACGGAGCATTTTTGGAGGGTATTCGTTAAGAAGGGTCTCGCTGAACCTTTTTCGACCCTTTGACGCTGGGATGTCGCATTATCTCGGACTCCGAGAGTAGTTGTGCTCCCTCCTTTCCGGGTTTACGACCATACCTGCGGCATTGGTTCGCGGTCAACTTATGTATTGCTTATATGTATTTAGCAAATGAATAATTGTTGCTTGCACGTAAATTGCAGACTTTTAAATTGAATTCCTCATTTTTATCTGAGCATTGTCAAATTTTAAACGAAGTTCTAAGGCCATTATTAACGCTTTTAACGCAGCAACAATTTCCATGTTGATGTTTATACATAACTCGAGGTATAAGTTAATATTTGTCGTAGAATTTTGTTTAAAAATTGTAAACGCTGCTCAAAAGACAAATAATTCAATTCTTAGTGTATATTTCTTGAGAAATGACCAATATTTATTTCGAAAATTGACTGTATAAACAATTGAATGACTGCTGTCCCGTACCGCTGAGAGGGGTTATAAAAGACGAAGGGTGCGGGTACCTGCTCCCAGATTCCAAGGGTTAATCCTAAACCCCGAAGGTCCCGAGACAAAGACGTCGTAAACCCACGACCATCCTAAAAGGGGGGGAGCTAGAAAACGTATATATACGGCTTTCGATCTTCTGGCCGGGAATATCTCACACGTATATATACGCCCGTCGTCTCCCGGGTAAGGAGACGTCCACACGTATATATACGTGTACAGTAGGGAAAAGGTTAAAAGTTTCTGTGAGCTCTGGAGGGGGGGTTTTATACCCCAAAACCCCCCCTCGCTGCGCTACTGGTGCTATCACCTTATAACCTGGCTCTTGCTATTTAAAATAGAGTGTGGAATAAAACCAAGTAATTTATTCTATTTATTTAATTAAGTCAACATTCAGTTCCGTTAATCATTTCTTTTTTCCTAAAAATTAATTCGGACCGGACTGCTTGAATGAATCAAAGAAATTGGACTGCAAAGAATTAAATACGTTGTGTGCTTACTAATGGACTCCTTGTCCTTGTAAATACATAAATATTGTCGTGTCTTAAGGATAGGTCACAGATTAGGGACGTAGTGTAACTCAGATTTTAGGACCTTCATGCCTTCAGAGGTGGTCTCCATAAAGAAATACGCACCCATTGTTTTCATTAAAGTCCATTTAATTGTCAAACATCATTAGATAAGGTACAGATTGGCTAACTTGTCAAAGAGCATGGTGTCAGGGGCTGATCGAATGGCCACAGGGCAGTGATGAAGTACAGTGGCTGCGTCGATAGGTGAAGTCAGCTAGGAGTGGAGAGCGTTAACGCAGGTAGCAGTACAAACAAGTGAGAAAGCGTCCCTAGAAGGAGTTGGGTTTTTGTAGGCTCTGACCCCAAAGGTTCTAGAATGTTTTATGGCGAGAAAGGCCACGCCCGTCATCTAAAAACGTGGGAATGGGAATTGCATTGTAGATGCAATGGGTGGGCAGTTGCACATCAATCTAGCCAAACCTCAGTCACACTCTATTAACCCTTTCACTGCTGTGAACGTAACTGGTACGTTCGCACCCATGTGTTCGCACTCGTTTTCTACAGGTGTGGTTATTCCCATTCTCAGGAACGGGTTCAGCTGTTCGCCCTGTCGGGCTCTTAAGTTGTTACTGCTGTTTTCTTCGCGGCTTCCCACGCTGGTGATTAATTAAGTTTTTATAAATTAAAAATCATTTTTATAGGCTTTCAAGTTGTTTTTTAAAAACATCTTAACATGCTCGGGATCTAAACTGTAACGCTTGGGTTTGGAAATGAAAATAGGAAAAATCTTCGGATATACCACTGACCTGTGGCGTAATGAGATAGGGAAATCTGGGGGGTCTGGATCCCCCGAAATACAAAAACACAATGACTTTCCTTCACAATAGGAAACAAAATATTGAAAAATCATGACTTTACAGTAGATTTCTTCGAAAAATGAAGTTTTTTTCTATTATGAAGGGTCTTAAAATTAGTTTGAAACCCACTACTTTGGTTCGTCCCTCCCTGGAAACCCTCTACGACCGAGGGTGGTTTTCTGAAATTTGCGACGTAGTTACTTATGATGTGGTTATTATCCTACAATGCTGAGATTCCCCCAATGATTGTTCAATCTCTTGGGAAGAGATACACTATGCGCCAGTCATATTTTGCTTCTTTTATTTTCCACGGCTGGAATTCTGCTACTTAACTCATGCGAGAGCTTTTAAACAAAATGGTTCATGAGGTAAACAAGAATCGCATGCGTCGGCGCATTCGAAGAGAGAATCTGAACTCTTTCCATCCTTACGGGGCATTGCATTCGCTGAAGCTGTTATTTAAAATTTCGGATCCAGATCCGATGTCTCCCACGACTTTGGATCCGATGTATCCGATGAAGGGCAATATCCGTGGATATTTAGATCCAAGGTATCCGATCTGACCGTACCTACTCTTAACCCTTTCACTGCTGTGAACATACCTGGTACGTTGGCACGGCAGGCTGCTGTGAACATACTTTTTCTTCCTCCCTGCCATTCAAAGCACTTCGAAGGGTCCCTAATCCAGGACCCTTTCCTCGACGAGCTCACCCTCGCTGGCCCCTCTCTTTGACCCTCCGAGAGGGGGGCCTCCCACCCCAAAAGTGACCGCTCTGACTGCATTTTGAAAATCAACCAATCAATCTGATCATCAAAAAATGATTGTTTGCATCGCACTCCTGCCAATCAAGCAATTAAGTATGTATTTGAACAGTGTTTCTGCGATGAGAAATAACGATTTTGTTAACTTTGCTAAAATGGACAATTTCCGGCGGTCGGCAGCCACGTTTTTAGCAAAGTTGACAAAATCGTTATTTTTCATCGCAGGAACACAGTGCAAAGACGTACTTGATTGCTTGATTGGCAGGAGTGCGATGAAAACAATCACTTTTTGATGATCGGATTGATTGGTTGATTTTCAAATTGCAGTCATTGTGGTCACATTTCGACCCCCACTGGTAGGGTCGATGAGGCGGTCTTGTGAGGGTGAGCTTGTCGAGGATTGGGTTCTTTATTAGCGGCCCTTCGGAGGGTGTACCTCACCCATTATTGAAGTACCTGCTCCATGGGCCCACGAAACGCATTTTAACCTTTTCGCCACATGTGAGGAGAAGGTTTTCGGAGATTGAACAGCAGCGAAAGGGTTAGGAATGGAATTTGCGGGTTGTCGGATAAGGGGATTGTGGCCAAGGTCACTACAATAAAATATTATTCATAAGTATGGAAATAATTTTGGGTGTTTTAAAATTCTTATCCATCGCACTAATCAAGTAAGAATAACATAGAATTCTGTAAAATGTCCTTGGAGAGCCGGGAATTATGCGTGAAATTTTCTGATTTGATTGGCTGGACACCATTGGCACCGACTCCATGGGGCCTGAGGGGGCCCGAGCCCCCCCAAAAATTCGTTACGGATGTGAGGAAAAAATGTGTCGGGCTTGTCGATTTTCCCTGGAGTGTCCAGATATCGAGATTCGATTTATCAGGGTTCTAATGTTGATCATAAGACTCCTCTAATATGCTAAAAAAACTTAAAACTCACTACTTATAAAATTTACCGGGGCAAGGTCCTCGGTTTAATAATAATATTTATTTATCACAGTTGGCAAAATACAAATGCATGGCTATGTCAAGATTTGCATACAAAAAAAGATGCAATATAAAAAAACAAAAGATATTAGGAGATGCGTTTACCATAAGTATATATATACAATAAAAATACAGAAAAGGGAAAAACCGTACAATAATACATTTCAATATCACATGTCTTTATGAGAGTCTTCAAGGTATTCAGAGACACTGTAGTAGCACTTTCTGAATAGAAAATTTTTAACCCTCCATTTAAACCCGGCAGGTGAAGAGAGGGATTTAATTTCCTCAGGGATGTGATTATAAATTGTAGAGGCAGAGTGGTAGGGGCCTTTCAGGCAGAGAGAACTTAAGTACTGTTGGGCGTGTATATTATTTCTAGAGCGGGTAGAGTAATTGTGGTAAGAGGCATTAGCAGGAAATTTGTCCCGGTTGGAGTGTATGAAGCAAGCACATGTCAAGATATATAAAGAAGGGAGTGTGAGGATTTTGGCATTGGAAAAAAGAGGTTTACCTGGAGTACGTATAGGGACTTGAAACATTGCCTTGATGGCTTGCTTTTGTGCAGAAAAGGCTTTACTTGAGGCAGTTGAATTTCCCCAGAACAAAACCCCCCAATAGTTTTAGTAAGTCGGCACCCCTGCTGGACACATTGATTAAGTTTGTACTTAAAACTAAGGAGTTCTTTTTCAAACACGCTGTGTATAACTCCACTACGGACCATGGCTTACATTGACTTATGTGCAAGGCATATTCATAAAGTAAGGGCCGTTTGGTCACAGGGAAACTCTTGTGAGATGCATTTTATTGGCACTCTTAGTTAGCCATAAACCTACTTCACTTCTCTACATAATTGCCATTCAATTCTAAGCATTTTTCGTTCCGCTGCACCAGCTTCTTTAACCCCTCTGCATAGAAGCTCACCTCTTGAGAGTTGAACCATTCGACAACACCGTTTTCTGTGACAATATACAGCAGACTCCCCATTATCCGGCTATGGTTTATCCTGGTTGCAGATTATCCATGGATGATTTTCACTCTGGCTCAATTTTTTCTGTGATCTTTATAAAAAGATAAAATCGTACCCAAAGTCATCGGAATTACTGCATTAATGCTGGGATACACCACGCTTATTATTTCCCTTAGAATCCCTTTCGTAAAACGGCTGCGATCGCGCGCTAGCTGCATTCACGGGAGCACTGTGTTCCTGTTTTTCCAAGACTCATCTAAGAATAAGGCTCGAAGAATGGTGCCACAAGGTGGCAGATCAAACTATGTCTATTCCCACGACGTCCAAAATCCATCGATGTAATACAATCCAATTAGTTGAAGAAGGTTGGATACCAAGTTCTCGCCTTATAAAAAACGACACAGAGTCTGCAATTAAAAGATTTCCCTATGCCTATATATTATTATTCTTGTGAGGCACCTCCGGTAGCCGATTCTTTAAATGAATATAATGTACATGTTTGCAGTGTAAAAGCAAAAATATTTTTTTATGTAATGTAATGTCATCTCGTACAGTAAAGGAAATCTTTTAATTGCAGACTCTGTGTCGTTTTTTATAAGGAGAGAACTTGGTATCCAACCTTCTTCAACTAACTGGATTGTATTACATCGATGGATTTTGGACGTCGTGCGAATAGACATAGGCGAGGTATACGTCGCCTTGAACTTTTTAAAAGAATGTCACCTGTGTTACAGGCATCGATACGGTCTGCTCGAATGTTTGACTTTCAGAGAATGGAAGGTTTCATTAGAGCCGATCCTTTATCGTATCTCAGGGCGCTCGGAAGATTGTCTGGAACGCCAATTGATGAATGGCCTAGATATATACTCACTTGTTTATTTTGTTCTAGCTTCCGAGCCAAGAGAATGAGGGAAATTGCTATATTTGTTTATTGTAATAGAATGCCTGTAGATATCATTTTGGCTGCAATGTTTATACACAATGATTTTCCTCTTGATATTGTTAAAATATATGCTGTATTGGTCATATTAGATCGTCGCCTTGAGAATTTAAGGTATTGTATATATTTTGATTTACGAAGGAAGAGTATGTGGGATTATAATCGTGACTGATTTACTATCAGATGCAGAGGAATTTTCAAACGTTTCAGATTCCTGGTTTACCAGGTTTTCGGTATTCAGGATTTGAGGTCCTCCACTGTAATCATTTTGCTAATGGCATAGCTGTCCTAATAGAGACATTGAAGGATTTGAAATTCCCAATCCTTCATCCGATCGTGTGGCACTGAAATCCTCCTTTTTGACTGCCCCCTGGCACATCTAACGATTTGATCGTTGGATTATTCTTCCTCATAGAATAATCCTCCAAGGTCGTTAGAATATTAATAGCGTAAGCTTGGTTTCGTTAGTAGTAGGGCCCGCCCGCCTTTGTGACGGTGCGGGATTCCTCGTCCCCTCCCTTCCTTCCCTTTCCTTCCCCTGGAGGCGTCGTCGGGCTCTCATCGTGGCGGCGCCTCCTTTCCTTGCTCCTTCCCGTCCTTCCCCTTCTGGTGGCAGAGGAGAAAAGCTAGCGCTTACAGTCCCTGCCCCACGAGTGTACCCTGCGAGCCCGTCCTAAGGGTTTTGTTCCACCTACCCCCTGGCACGCAACCAATAAAATGCACTTCATTTAAATATAAAAAGCTATTATATTACAAATCAGTTTCTGGAGGAATTTGTTTATCACAGAAGTGTATGATTTCAAATGTGAATGTAGTTCTCATATTGACTTGTCCTCTATTTTATTATATAAAGTCCTGGGACCAATACAGATAATTATAATTATTATTATGTATGTAAAGAAAGGGCAGTTTGCCTATATTTAAACATCAGTGCTTCAGGGCACAGTTTTATTCTAGCAGTGCCATCTACTGATTCATTGAGAAGATATAGCAGCATTTGTTTTGTTTCAGATGTCGTTTGCTTGTACGTGCATGCAAACAACAATGTCAGCGACAATTGTTGATCCCGCCAGCAGTGGAGTGCACTCTGTGATATGATTCTTGCAGCAAAAGGCTTGAAATTCATTGAGAATTATGCCTAGATTATGGACCTAAAATAGGGTAGTCTCCTTCATCAAAGAAAACAAAAGGCATTGATTGCAATTCGTTACCCACCATTAGTGTATTCATAATATAAAAAATTATTTTGTTTTAGAAATCCCAGTTTAGACGAATGGCAATGGTCAATTTTAACCTCATTTGAAAATGGCCAGATTGGTGCCCATACGATGCCACTCCATACAAATAAATACAGCTTTTCTTCATGCTCAATGGCTTTTGTTGATAGTATTCACTAGCAGATGTTGCGATATCTATCTATGCCTATGTGACGTCACATGGACCTAGTTTCTACAAGAGAGGATAGGAGTTTTACATCGTCTGAGATTACCAATGCATGTATGAGGCACAGAGCTCAGGGAAACATCTCTTAATAATCACCTATTAGAACTGCCTATGGTCAGAAGGTTTTCTTCGTTTTACAATGCATTAATAATCCAAGCCAAGTGCTACCTGCTAGTAGCCTGCATCACAGCGGCTCTCAAAGCCTCGCCCCAAGGTCACCTCAGTCAGCGGCAGCGGGAACCAGAATGTCGTCACACGGGCTTTTCCAGCATTCACACTTAGCAGTCGCATTTTTGGACACTTGAAAATTTTCACTTTTCACTTAATCGTGAAAAATAGATATTGTTATTTAAAAATCTTAAAGCGTGAAATATGCACTCCAGGAGTAATAATATTTCGATTTAGGCATTTGAATAATAGGAAACCACCCTATAATGAGTGAAGGAAACTGTCTTCTGGCATAATTCTCCTCCATGATAAGTCCAGACTGTTGTCAAAACCAATGAGAAAATTCATAATATTCGCTGGGAACTCTATGACCAGCCACCATACAGTCCTGACCTTGCTCCCAGCTATTACTTTCTCTTCTTGCACTTGGAACAGTGGTTCAGTGGACAACGTTTCCAAACCGAAGAGAAACTCAAGAACAGCATTGTCAATTCTTTCAACTGTCAGGCGACAAGCTTCTATGCAGCGGTACTCAAAATGCTTTAGGCCTTGTTACACGATACATTAACACGTACGGGTTAATGTCTAAATGTATGAACGCATTAATGAACACGAAAATGCACTGTGTAACAACCCAACTTGTGCAAATACATGAACGGAAAATAGAACCTGTTCTAATTTGGTTCATGCATTCGTACATGTTCTGTTCCGGTCCACCAAAATCAATCACTCAAACGTACATTAACTTGTACGTGTTAATGTATCGTGTAACCAGGCCTTTAGAATTGAGCGGTGGTTATGGAGAGAAGTGAAGTAGGTTTGTAGCAAACTAAAAGTGCCAATAAAATGTGTTTCATATGAGTATATTTTTTCCTGTGACCAAACGGTCCTTACCCTATCAATATGCCTCATAATTTATAAATGATTGCATTTCACGTATTTTATACAAGCTTTTTCTTAACTATTTTTATCTGTTTCATCAATGCAATCTTCAAGACCACCACAAGGTCCTCTCCTTTGTTACTATCAGCTGTACAATGAAATTAAAATCAGTAAACAAATAATAAATTAGGCAAAAGTAATTCAGTCACCTGTAATAATTACATTTCAGGTATTTCACGTAAGCTTGTTCCTCAATTGCTTCGTCTGTTTCATTGATGCAATGTTGTGGCTGATACTTACATTGGGTTAAATATCAATGCATTCAATTAATTAAAAATTCACATTTATATTCTAGTTATAAAAAAGAAGAGTGAAATTCAATATCGAGCCAACAATGAGACAATGGACACCGTACAAAATCAAGTCAAGAACCTTGCTTCCATTAAATTTTATTATTATTATTATTATAGTATTCTACCGATTAAGGTAGGTTTGCATGGAGTACTAAAGAAGTGATCTGGGAGCCTCCCTTTCCTTCCAGCACTGCCTCCTTAAATTCACTATAAGGCCTAATCCCCTTCAATCTATCTAAAAATCCTATTCTTTTCCTTCCCCTCCCTCGTTTCCCTAACATTCTACCCTCTAACACCATTTTCAACATCCCCTCCCCGCTGAGTACTCCCTCCATCCATACCTTCTGTCTCCTCCGTATCTCATCCAAAAGCTGCCTCTCCTCACCCACCATATCCTGCACTTCGTCGTTCCTTTTCCTCTCCATCCATTTCACCCTCTCCATTCTTCTCCATACCCACATCTCGAATGCCTCCAATCTTCTCACGTCTTCGTTCCTCAGTGTCCATGTTTCGGCACCATAGAGAGCTACATTCCAAATCAAACTCACTTTCACTAACCTTTTCTTTAAACTCTTACACAACGATCCTCTAAGAAGCTCCTTCCTGTTCATGAACGCCTCCTTTGCTAGTGCAATTCGCTTCCTGATGTCCTTGCTACTGTGTCCGTTTTCCTCTAATGTGCTGCCTAAATAGTTAAATTGCTCAACCTGTTCAAGTTTTTCCCCACCTACTTTGATCTTGAGTCTCACATTCCTCGCTTGCGATACTTTACAAAACCGCATGACCTTAGTCTTCTTAAATAAATAAATTTTATTTCATATGCTTTTTGTTGCTTTGAAATTGATTACCTCGTGTAAACGATGGAGCCCTTCAAACTCGGTTGTCTTGCTTTTTTTTTACAGACTGTAACTCAATTTAGAAAAAAAATCACTTGGCTTTCACATCTCTTGACTTTTCGCCCCCTTATATATACTTCACAATGCCCTGGGGGATTGCCGACCAGCTAGACCGCTGCTGCCAAGAATATAGAATAACCAGCCTGCATCTCCCATTTCTTAAACCAGGTCATCTCATTCCCCTGACAGAATTTTCAGCGAGTGCTGTATCCCTGCTTTTCAGAGGCAGAAACAGATGGGGGGCTCCCCTGCTCCCTGTGGGGCCACCTGTATTGCCAAACATTGCAGAACCACAATTTTAACTTTTCTATATCATAGGATATTGGTTTCATAAGGCATCACGTGCAAGGAATGTGAGACTTCAGATAAAAGTGGGTGGTGAAAAACTTGAGCAGGTAGAGCAATTTAACTATCTGGGCAGCACTTTAGAGGTAAACGGATACACTAGTAAGGACAATAGAAAGAGAATTGCATTAGCAAAGGAGGTGTTCATGAACAGGAAGGAGCTTCTGAGAGGATCGTAATGTAAGAGTTTTAAGAAAAGGTTAGTGAAGAGTTTGATTTGGAGCGTAGCTCTCTACGGTGCGGAAACGTGGACTCTGAGGAAAGAAGACGAGAGAAGATTGGAGGCATTCGAGAAGTGGGTATGAAGAAGAATGGAGAGGGTGAAATGGACGGAGAGGAAAAGGAACGACAAAGTCCTGGATATGGTGGGTGAGGAGAGGCAGCCCTTAGATGAGATACGGAGGAGACTGAAGGTATGGATGGAGCGAATACTTAGCGGGTTGGGGATGTTGAAAATGGTATTAGAGGGTAGAATGTTAGGGAAACGAGGGAGGGGAAGGAAAAGAATAGGATTTTCAGGTAGATTGAAAGGGAGTAAGTAGGCCTTACAGTGAATTAAAGAAGGCAGTGCTGGAAGGAAAGGGAGGCTCCCAGATCACTTCTTTAGTACTCCATGGAAACCTACCTTAATCGTTAGAATACTTTAATAATAATATCATAGGATGGAATTGTCTTGCATTTTTACACAATCTCATTCATTAAAACCTTCTCAAACTATGCACGTGACGTGATTATTTTTTATTACGATAAAAGGAAAGGTAACTCAACGTATCTATTGCACCCCACCCTTGAATTTTTTCTGTATCCGCTACTGCTGCTTTTGCGTGCTTTGCGAACAGCACTTTAACCTTTTAGCTGCGGGAGTAATCGATTTTAGTTAACAGCCTGTGCGTGAGAGAGCCACGAAATATATTTCCCTATAGCCTCCCAGATTGTCACCCAAGGAGTGAATCCTTATAATCCGGGGAAACCCATATTTCTTTCTAACCAACAGATGGGCCTAAAACGTAACAAGTAAACAATTACACCAACAACCATGCTCTGGACTGGGGAAACCTACCCAGGTGGGATTGGAACCCGTGACCTCTTGTTTGGGGGGCAAGGATGTTACCCTGCCAACACCAAGGCGATTTAATGAAAAGTGAAAATTTTCAAGCCCACTAAAACACAATGGCTAAGTATGAATGCTGGGAAAAGCCTGTGTGATGTCATTCTGGTTCCTGCTGCTGCCGTTTGAGGTGACCTTGGGGCGAGGATATGAGCACTGATACAATTCAGGCTGCTAGCAGGTAGTGCTTGGCTTAAATGAGGATTATTAATACCTTGTTAAACGAAGGAAACTTTCCGACCATAGGCAATTTTAATAGGTGATTATTATGACATGTTTCCCTGAGCTCTGTGCCGCATGCATGCATTGGTAACCTCAGACGATGTATAACTCCTATCTACTCGTATAGAAACTAGGTCCCTGTGATGTCACGTGGAATGGCATCGCATGGGTGCCAATCTGGCCTTTTTCGAGTGAGGTTAAAATTGACCGTTGCCATTCGTCTAAACCAGGATTTCTAAAACCAAATAATTTGTATATTATGAATACACTAATGGTGGGTAACGGCTCGCAATCGATGCCTTTCGTTTTCTTTGATGGAGGAAACTACCCTATTGGAGACTTGTCGTAGGCATATTAACAGCGTGGAGTGGGAAAGAATCGATAGGAAATGGGCATTGCAACAGGAAATTCTTGGAGGCACCGTTCCCTTCCGTGATGGACGGCCGTGGGGAGATATAAGCCACATTAGCGATCCCTACAGTGAGAGAAAGTGCACTTTGGCTCTACCAATGCCCATCAAAATTTAGTTTTAAGGTAGTAATAAAAATTTTGGGAAACTACATTAGGTAGTCGAGCAATGGTCAAACGTTTAATCCTTTTACTGCCGGCCCATTTTGCTGTTATGGAACGTAACCCCGAATTATTACGGAACTCAGTGGTCCAACTTTCACGCATTTCACTTGTGTACATGTTTTCAGGAAAGCCGGGGACCGCCTGTAGCATCTTCCTGCATCTTTCAATTTCAGCCTTCCTCGTCCCCTTCTCTCTACTCTTTCCACTCCTCCCTCGACTGCTTAACTCTTTTTACTGCCAGCCCATTTCAGGCGGGATGTGTGAAGACTGCCAAGGCTATTTTCCATAATTAGCAACATTTCAGATTTAAAAATTTTTCAGCCACTTAATTATATTTAATACGTCTAGATTTTTTTCACAATTCCTAAGATATAACCATAACTTCTAACCGTAGATAGATCATGGGGGTTCACTTAAATTACAGCAGTGGATACGAAACTGTAGGGCGGGCTCGCAGGTTACACATCTGGGGGCAGGGTCTGGAAGCGTTAGCTTATCACTTCTGCACCTCAGAAGGGGGAGGACTGGAAGGAAAAAGGAAGGAGGCGCTAGGAGCCCGACGACGCCTCCTGGGAGGGGATAGGGAAGGAAGGGAGGGGACGAGGAATCCCGCACCGTCATAGAGACGGGTGGGTCCTACCATGAGCAAAACCAGGCAAAGCCATTAATGTGCCAGCAATAGGGTAGTTTCCTTCATCAAAGAAAACGAAAGGCATTCATTGCGATTCGTTACCCACCATTAGTGTATTCATAATATACAAATTATTTGGTTTTTGAAATACCTTTTTAGACGAATGGCAAGGTTCAAATTTTATCCTCATTTGAAAAGGGCCAGATTGACGCCCATGCGATGCCACTCCACGTGACGTCACTGGGACCTAGTTTCTATACGAGTAGATAGGAGTTTTACATCGTCTGAGAGTACCAATGCATGCATGAGGCGCAGAGCTCAGGGAAACATGTCTTAATAATCACCTATTAAAACTGGCTAAGGTCAGAAAGTTTTCTTCATTTGATAAGGCATTAATAATCCTTATTTAAGACAAGCGCTACCAGCCAGCAGGGTACTCAGCTACCTGCTAGCAGCCTGCGTCGTATCTGCACTAAGCCTCGCCTCAAGGTCACCTCACAGGGCGGCAGCGGGAACGAGAAATACGTCACACGGAGAGATTTCCCGGCATTCATACTTACGCGCCGTGTTTTCGCGCGCTTGAAAATTTTCACTTTCCATTTAATCGCGAAAAATAGATATCGTCATTTAAAAATCTAAATGCGTGAAATACGTACTCCAGGTGTAATAATCTTTCGATTTAGGCAATAAAAAAATAATAGGAAACCAGCCTATTTTAGAGGATTTTCCTAAGAGGAAGAAAAATCCATCGATCAAATCGCTCAATACTTAAATTACAGCAGTTGAAAAGGCCACAATCACAAAAAAAAGTCAAATAAGTTGCACCTATAAATTGGCCCCTGGCAGTTTTCGCTCCTCCAGCGACGGCCGATATATCAGCCTGGTGGCAGTAAAAGAGTTAAAAGATGTTTTCCCGCAGTCACCATTGAAAATGTTATAGAGCATTCTTGTAGTTTAAGGCCCTTGTTAGATGTGGTAGCCAGGTGACATCGCCAGCAATGAAACTGGCTGCTCACCTTGTCATAGGTCATTGATTCTTATTGATGTCATGGCACTAGTGTATCCTGCGATGTAGCCACACTTTGGTGACTGACTGGCTACCGAGCCCCATTGCCATTCTGGTTGCCACTGGCCAGGGGTGAAGCCAGGAATTAAGGCTGGGGGGGGTTGAGGTGCAACTAATACCGGGGTGTTTGGCGATGTGGAGTACCCACCAGGATAAGCGGTAGGGGCGAGATTTATAAAATGCTTTTTAAGATAAACGAGCGTGGTGCGCCCGCTACCAGCGGGCTTCCCCCGATCTTTTCAATGCAGGTCCACTGAGGGATAGGTGCGTTTCTCATTTTAAAATATAGAAAAAAGGGCAGGGTCTTATGTACAAATTTAATTGGAATGTTCATGCACAAATTGAGGTCAGAGGACCTCTTTAAACACAACATTGAAAGTAATTACACTATCCTCTGTTAAACGCACATGATGAGTCATACTTACGTATCAACAGGAGACTTGAATGTGGAATCAGCCGCATTTTCATAAAAGTTATTTAAAGAATGCGAGATATTGTTGCAAATGAACAAGTGTATCAGTTTGTGTGCCATTAAGGTGAGGAATATTTACAGGTTTTTTCTTTGTTTTTTTTAATTATTTAAAAACCAATTTTAGGAAACAATAGCAATATTCAGGAAGTAAGGTATGCCGTCGCATGTTCTCTGATAAATTCTGTGCATTTTGGTACCTCATTTGTAGAGTTAGGTTGCATATAAGTTGAGAAAAAGGTATCTATACAGCAGAAATAATATAGAAGATGGTTCAAAGTGGCGAGTTTCTGAGGGATAACTTATTAATCCTTACACTATTCTATTAGTAATATCATTCCAATTAAGTAAAATGGATTACACTCAAGCATTTCTCTGAGCTCCGGGGGGAGTTTTAACCCCCAAAACCCCCACCCTCGCTGCGTCATTGCCACTGGCTACCCGTACTGGCAATGCTGCATTGTAGCATACGCAGCTTAATACACTAGGTCGCCAGTCTCACATCAACACTTGGTCAGATTGCACGACAAATATTTTTATCAATGCGGAAAAATTCTGGCAACCGTACTGGCTGCATAATTGGCTACTAGGTTTGGTTGCCAGTGTGTCGCCAGCTACTGTCGCTGGCGACGTTGTCTGGCTACCTCGATTGATAAGGGCCTGAGAGACAAGGGTGTTCCCAGGATCATAACTGGAGGGGGGGCAAGCCATGGCCCAGGGGGGAGCAAACCAAGTTGTGACATTAGTTTATGAGATTATTTCCTTGAAAAAATTGTTTTATTTTCGTTACGTATCTTATCTATAATGCCCACACAGCAGAAATACGTCTCGGATACGTCTCTGAGACGTCTCGAATATCGCATGTTACGACTCGGAGACATTCTGAGAGCTTCGGAGACTTCTCTGAGATGTCACTATGTCCAAAAAAAATGGTCTATGAGATGTCTCATGGGAGGTCTCACATAAGTCTCTGAGATGTCTCATAAGAGTTTGTACTCTGGTATGCTTAAAAATGTAGGCAAAAAATAATTAAATGCAAATTATACAGTTGTGACCTACTTATCTCGATCATTTTTAGCGACGAATTTTTGATGGATGACCTTTTGAAAATAAGAAACCCATATTAAATGTCGTGATTTTAATAAACAAAACTGCGAAATTGCACCGAAAATTATATATGGAAAGCATTGATGGCGTTTAAATAAGTTTTTTTTTCCTGAACGGCTCACAATTACATCTCTGAGACATTTGCGATATTCGAGACATTCGAGATCATAGTGAGACGTCTCTGAGAGGTTCGTTGCCATGTGGGATGCATATCATTTTTCGTGGGTTTAAAGAAAATTGGTCGAATGCTTTCTACTGATTTTGTTTAAAGACTTTGCGATTTTTGCTTCTAGGAGGGGCTGCTGTCCCTCCCTCTGCCCCTCGCTGGGTACGCCATGCAAAGAGGCGTGCAGAGCCTGAATCAGTCAATGATTTTTTCCATCAATCCATCCAGTGATGACAGGAAAAACAAACGTTTCACATGATCACTTTCCGTCATGTCTATTCGAGACCCAAATCACCGATGGCCGTGATGTGATTTGCCAACATGGCCGACACGTCGTGGATATATTGTTGTGATGATAACATAGGTAGATATGATGACATACGAAGACATGATGACATAAAGAGAATGGACCTCAAAAACTAAAGTAGAAAATATCGAGGAGGATTTATCTTGCCTTTGAGGAGTTACATATTTCGAATTCTAGGGGCAACGATTAATAGCAGTTTATGATTAAGGAAATGACAAATTTTAGCTGAAATATCCTCTACTATCTAATGCAAAATTCAAAGGGTTATCCTTCCTGATGACCATAAATGCATGACTCCGATTAAAAAAAGAAAGGAATTCTTAGCAAGCTAGGAAAGAAAAAATGCAATACATTGGTTACCCCTAGTGCATTAAACAAACAAACCGCCATCTCAGGAAATGATGAATTGTAGCAATGAATGGCAACTAAAAGGCATTTTACATGCATATTAATGTATAAAATAAATTACTTACGGTGTTGTGGTAGCTTAATACCAAAAATATAATTAGAAAAATCAGTAAATTCCAAAAAATACCATGGTCTCATGGTGCAAACATACAAATGCATAAATGGTCTCTAGTTGTCTCGGTGCAATTTGCGGAGGTAGTTAGGCCGTCTCGTGGGTGTCTCCTTGGTATGATAAGTGGATGTTTTACGACATAAAGAGGTTCACTACAAAGAGGTTTGCCCATAAGTTGACATGCAAATCTGAAGGGACCGTAGGGGTGGTATGATTAGTCAACGTGGTTTCCACAAGTAATTGCTTAGTATCCTCGGAGTTCTATCTGCGAATTCGGCCAATAGCTGGCATATAGCTTGCCTTGATTCTCGAATAGACAAGGGGTGGTCCGGTCAGGTCAACTGGTCGACGATCACTGAGGGCTTTGAGCTTATGGGGCCCAGGGCTGGATCCAAGGGGGGACCCTGGGCCATCTGCCAGTGGGGTAGCCACAAATTTATTTCATTAAGGGGGAGCTCAAAACCAGGGGGGTATATCTCTTAAAAAATAGGGTAATAAGTAGAGGTTTTTAAACCAATTTAAACAGGAATAGAAGGACCAATAACTTTGCTATTTCCAGATGGTAATACAATGAGACTGACCATGGTTTTATTCCAGCGTAACATTATCAAGGTAATGATCACCTGGTCACCTTGGTCATGGATAATGGTCACCTTGATCAGTGGCACAGTTAAGAATTAAGGTAAGGGGGGTTTTTAGGCGCAACTAATACTCCGGGGTGTGGGGGTATTGCATACCCACCAGGCTAAGCAGGAGTTGCCCTCCTCCAGAAAAATTTAAACCGGTGACGTGCGGTCTGAGGGACTGCTGCGTTTCTATAAAATTGTGAATATTTTACAAAATTAAGATTTCAAAATGTCTATAATTCTCGTTAGCTTCATATTTTTGCATGACAACCCAGTGAGAAATGGGTGGTGGAATCCACGTGGAACCCACGTGTAAATTTGGTGGAAAAATTAAAACAGCAGTAGGTGCTGTCCTAAAACCATTAAAACCTCAACCACTCTATATCTAAACCTTCTATACATGTGTCTACGATTTTTCATGTGCTCTCATGGCTGCCTTTCCAAGAATTATATAAAAATAGAATGTGCGATATATTTTCATATAACTAGCGTGGTTTCAGGATGATAAATGACGCAATGTCACCAGAGAGTTAAGTTCCACAAATTAGAAATTCTGTTTAACATTTAATGCTAATCACCACAAATCCACTTGAAATCAACGTGGATTCCACGTGGGTCCAACCACTCAATATCCACCACCACCATATATCCACCACTCAACGTGGATTCCACGTGGGTTCCACGTGGATTCCACCACCCATTTCTCACTGGGAAGGACATCCCACTCTTAAAAATTAACGTTCCTTTTATTAATTTCTGTAAATTTGCAATTGAACTCGATTAGCGGTCTGTGAGACCGTACGTCACTCACTAAGAATGCATCAAGAAAAGGAATAAGCGGGATAAATTTCATGGCCACTTACTACTTAGCCTTCCAACTTTAACATTTAAGGCCTTTTTTGAATCTGGCAAAATATTGATACATAAATAGAATAATTATAACTCAAGTGTTTTTGGCATCAGTTCTTTTTATCCTGTTTCAAATCACAATTTTTTTATGACAAATTGGTTCATATTGGGAGTGTTAAAATTTTAATATAAGTTTAAGAGTAGTTAAGCATTCAAAGAAAAATTAAAAAAAACAATAAAAGTGGCGTAGCAATATTTTATGAATTTTTGATTTATTGCGGTCTCCTAGACCGCACGTCACTGGTTAAGCGTTAAAACTAACGGTTCAAAATGACGTGTTTTACGGCTTTCTGAGGGATGCTTGATTAATCCTAACTCTATTCTATAAGTAATACTAATACAATTAAGTAAAACGGATTAAACTTAAAAATTTATCGGAGCTTTTGGGGGGGTTTTATCCTCCAAAACCCCCCCAAAAGCTCCGATAAATTTTTAAGTTTAATCCGTTTTACTTAATTGTATCCTCCCCCTCGCTGTGCCACTGACCTTGATAACGTTACTCTGTAACGAAGCCATGGTCGGTATCAATAAATTACTATGTGGAAATAGCAAAGTTGTTGATCCTTCTATTCCTGCAATTATGGATTTCCACCAAGTTACGCCCGCTACTATTAATTAATTTTAAAAATTTCATGATCGAAAAAAACTTCATTTGTCATAGGAATTCATTTTTGAATTCATTATTTTTCAATATTATGTTTTTTTTTAATGAAGGAAAGTAATTCTGTTTTATATTTTTGAGGGTTCCAAACGCCCTACATTGCTACCCCACTGCTACTCACCAATTCACCCACTAAGCCTGAACCCTCCACCAACATAAAGGTAAATCTCATAAAATCAGAGAAAAACAAAATGTATATGGAAATTCGCACTGAAGCTGGGTTGCGTTTGGTTAACATGTAGTCATCAACATTGTTATTAGTAAATGCTTAACGCTGCTGATAAAAAACACTTTATCCGTTGGTGTAATTAATGTAGCTCTGAAAGCAACCAGTGGCACTCCAATCAGTATCGTCCAAAATAAGAGTTGTGCTCTTAAAATTTAAAAAAAAAACAATAATATGCGGAGGGTTTTTTTTTTACTAACTTTAACACTTTTCATAATCGAAAAAAACTTCCTTTGTCAAAGAGATCCTTTGTAAATTCATGATTTTTTTAATGCTATGTTTTCTTTTATGAAGGAAAGTAATTATGTTTTTATATTTCAGGGGGGTCCAGGCCCCCTCACAACTCCCCCCTTGCTATGCCACTGTCACGCACCAACCCAGGGTCACCCACTAAGCGTGACCCTTCCACCAATACAGAGCTAACTCTCACAAAATTGGAATAACAGAAAAAAACAATCATGAATATGGGAATTAGCCCTGAAGCTGGCTTGTATATGGTTAACATGTAGTTATCAACATTTATATTTGTAAATGGTTAACACTGCTGATAAAAAAACGCTTAATTCATTTGTCCATTGGTTTATAAATTGTGTTTAAAAACACTTTGTGTTTTGGGGGCCTGAGGGGCAGGTAACCAGGGGCAGTTCCGGGAATTTTATTTTTTAAATTACATGCCAGAAAATACACCCTACATCATTTAGGCACTTAAAATTTAACGTTAAGTAGATGCAGTCATTCTATATCAAAAGTAGACAATAGTTTTTTAAAAATTTTTATTTCTCTGAGGCTTAAACCTTTTATGCCGGACGTCGGGTACAGCCGACGGGCATTTTCAAACCCACAACAACTGACGTTGGGTATAGCTGTTGTGGATTTATCAAGAGAAACGACCAGACGTCGGCACCAACGCGGGGGAAGGGAAGTGACTGCTGAGGTAGCAATAGGGTGGTCTCTTATAATTTTTTTATTGCCTAAATCGTAAGATTATTACTCCTGGAGTGCGCATTTCACGCTCTTAGATTTTTAAATGACGATATGCATTTCCCTATCAGCAGAATAGAAAAAAGGATGGTAGTAATGGTAATACGGATGAAGCTGGGATATTTCATGATGAAGATGACAAAGTAAAATATCTACTAGAATCTTTGAGAAAGTGGGGGTCATCGGGAGTTCCTATGAGGAAAATTGATGAACTGTTGTCTTATCTTAAGCCTTTGTATCCTATTTAAGAGAAAAAATAAGCATGCTAAGATTTGCCGATGACATAGCCGTTATAGCAGAAACAGAGAAGGATTTGAAAAATATTCTGATTAATATGAGTAGGGTAATGAGTAGATATCAACTGAAAATAAGCACGAAGAAAACCAAGATCTTAGTATGCAGCAGAAGAGAAGAAGTCAAGACCAACATTAAAATAGGGAGGCAAAAACTGATAGAAGTGGATGAATTCTGTTATTTGGGAAGCAAGATAACTAGTGACAGGAGAAGTAAGAAAGAAATTATCAGCAGAATAGCCCAGGCGAAGAGAGCATTCCACCAAAAGAGAGACCTGCTTACAGCAGGAAACTTAAATATGGATGTAAAGAAACAATTTATAAGAACCTACATCTGGAGTATGCTCCTATACGGAAGTGAGGCATGGACAATGACCGCAGCGGAGAAAGCAAGGATAGAGGCCTTTGAAATGTGGTGCTAATGAAGAATGATGAAAATCAAATGGATCGACCGAGTTAATAACGAGGAAGTCCTAAGAAGGGTAGGAGAGAAGAGAAGCCTCATGAAAACCTTAATAAGAAGACGTAACAACCTTATAGGCCACATCTTGAGACATGATGGCCTGATGAAGACAATCGTCGAAGGACAAGTGGAAGGTAAGAATGGAAAAGGAAGACCTCGAACAAAATATATGGAACAAGTAAAGAGAGATGTGAAAGAGAAGAAATACGTAGGAGTGAAAAGATTAGCTGATAGGAGAACTGAGTGGAGAGCTGCGTCAAACCAATCCTAGGATTATTGACCAGTGATGATGATGATGATGTATTTCCCGCGATTAAATGAAAAGTGAAAAATTTCAAGTGCACAAAAACACGAGGGCTAAGTAGGAATGATGGGAAAAGTCTGTGTGACGTATTTCTGGTTCCAGCTGCCGGCATGTGAGGTGACCTTGGGGCGAGGCTTGAGCGCTGATACGACACATGATGCTAGCAGGTAGTGCTTGGCTTAAATAAGGATTATTATTCCCCTATCAAACGAAGAAAACTTTCCGACCTCAGCCAGTTTTAATAGGTGATTATTAAGACATGTTTCCCTGAGCTCTGCGCCTCATGCATGCATTGGTAACCTCAGACGATGTATAACTCCTATCTACTCGTACAGAAACTAGGTCCCTGTGACGTTACGTGGGATGGCATTTCATGGGCGCCAATCTGGCCTTTTTCAAAAGAGATTAAAATTGACCTTTGCCATTCGTCTAAACTGGTATTTCTGAATCCAAATAATTTGTATATTATGAATACACTAACAGTGGGTTACGAATCTCAATCAATGCCTTTCGTTTTCTTTGATGAAGGAAGCTACCCTATTGTCAGATGTGTTCAGGCCCAGCCTGAGACACGCAGCTTAGCGAGTCCTTTAGGGCCACTCCTCGGCAATTATAAGCCCGACCCTCCCACTCATTTATGACCATTCTCACCACAGGAATACGTTATGAAGCGGTTATACTGTCAAAAGTGTTTTTTAAATATATATTTTGTTGCACACTACAATTTTTATATTCGTTGAAATGAATTCTTTGTTTTTTTCCCACGCATAAGCAATTTTTAAACAAAATTTTAGTGTTAAAATTAACAAACTTCCACTCTTACAGCCTTATTACCTAGTGTTTACTAACTTTGTTGTTATTATTGTATATATTGTGCTAGAAACCTGCTTAAAATCCCACAATGCTTGAAAAATGTTAGCGATTCTTTTAGAAGATGAAATGTTTGGTTGAAAAAAAGCTGGCAACGCAATAAATTGACTGTGGAGTCGTGCTATGATAGGGTTTGAGGGTCTATTCCAGTGGCCGTTTTAAGGGACGTAGAGCTGGGCCCCAAATCTGAGGGATGTAAATACTAGGGTAACTCCACCCCAAACATATCTTAATAATCACACATTAAAAATACCTAAGTTCGGAAAGTTTCCATCGTTTGATAGGGGAATAATAACCCTTATTTAAGCCAAGCGCTACCTGCTAGTAGGGTACTCAGCTACCTGCCAGCAGCCTGCGTCGTATCAGCGCTCAAGCCTCGCCCCAAGGTCACCTGACACGCCAACAGCTGGAACCAGAAATACATCACACGGACTTTTCCCATCATTCATACTTAGCCGTCGCATTTTTGCGCGCTTGAAATTTTTTGCTTTCGTTTAATCGCAAAAAATAGATTTTGTCATTCGAAAATCTTAGAGCATGAAATTCCCGCTCCCGGAGTAATAATCTTTCGATTCAGGCACTGAAAAAATAATAGGAAACCACCCTATTACAAGCAGAAAAACCAGGGATTATAATGAGCTGATTACAAAACAATATTTTGTCATTTTCGCAAAACAACACATTGTCAGCGCAAATGATTATTTGAGTGACTTTGGGCAGTTTTGCCATTTTCGTCATTATTCTTTCTTTATCCATTAATTACTCGCGTGCAGAATTGCCGGCAGTGAAGTACATACATATATAAAATAGTATACAGGGTGTCCCATTTATGTTCACCTCCCGAAATAACTTCTTGTCCAGATGCAAATTCAAAAATGTGTCAAGCAAATGTTCATTAGCCGTCAGGGGGACATTAATCAGCCTGAGTTTTTAAAGCACTAATTGATTGAGGCTAGCCGTGGCATGGCTAACCACGGCACATTTGCAGCGAAAGGTTGGGTCGGTGTTCATGATGCTTCGAAACCTTAACCAACCTAAACTATGTAACGGAACGCATTTGGTGAGTAAAAAGAGCTATCAATAAAAAAAATCTCTGAGATCTGGGGAGGGGATTAATCCCCCAAAACAGTGGTGTAGCCTGGAATTTCATTCGGGGGTTATCCAAAACCAGGGGGTTATATTTTTGATAAACTGGGCACCAAGTATTGGATTTTAAACTAATGTTAACTCTTTTCATAATCGATAAAACTTATAATTTGTTAAGGAAACTTTTTGTAAATTCATGATTTTTCAACATTTTGTTATCTTTTATGAAGGACAATAATTGTGTTTTTATATTTCGCGGGGGTCAAGACCCCCCCTGGCTACGCCACTGCCCCAAACCCCCCCTTGCAGAGTTACTGCTTCGCTGTATTTATTTCGCTTCATCCGCTTTATCTTGCGCCTGATAACAAAACTTTATCTTGTTTATCAGAAGGTGCTTATATGCGAGAAATTAAATCTGAATGTGTAGGGCACACCGAGGCGCGTTTACGCATGCATTTTATCCAAACAGAGATACTATAAGTGGCGCAGCTAAAGTCATTTTACATGAATGGTGCTTCCTAAGGGCTTTTCTTCACGATTTTGAGAATCAGTCATGCATCGGTCTGGTGTTGCGTTAACTTGCCCCGTAAATGGGCCAAGTTTTTGCAACAGACCTAAAATCATTATTTAACGATTAATAAAGCAATTGTGTTTAATCAATTAAATCATCATTTAAATAGCCACAAACTGAATGCATATTCTGACTTTATCATTTAACTGCTTTACACAATGTCCAAAATTTCTTGAGTTAGCCTACTGAAATCAGAGATGAACAATTTGGAAAGATCAGATTGCAACAATCTGGAAGGTCTAAGAAAAAAATTTTATTTTATTATTATTTTTAAAAAACTTTTTACCGGAATAAATTGCACTCCTGCCAGTAGCGGATACAGAAAAAACTCAAGGGGGGGCGCAAAAGATATTTTGAACTACCGATACTTTTATCGTAATGGAAAATAACCACGTTACATGCAAAATTTTATTTAAACTGATTACACGCAGAAACAAGACAAAGCTATCTTTTGAAATAAAAAAGTTACAATAGTGGTTCTGCATTGTTCAGCAATGCGGGCAGCCCCAAAAAAGGGGGGATACCCCCTTCACTTCCCCCATTTGTATCCACCCTTGACTTCTGCACTATTTCCTAATATTTCCTGCTGTGTTTTATCACAAAATCCGTAAATATATTAGGCTATAAAAATAAATAGGCTTCCTATAATTTTTTTAGTGCCTAAGTCAAAAGATTATTACTCCTGTAGTACGCATTTCTCACTTTTAGATTTTAAAGAACGATATCTATTTTTCGCGCTTAAGTGGAAAGTGTGATTTTTCAAGCGCGCGAAATCACGATGGCTAAGTTAGAATGCTTGGAAAACAACGTGTGACATCATTCTGATACCGGCTGCCGCCGTGTGAGGCCACCTTGGTGCGAGGCTATGAGTGCCGATACGATTCAGGTTGGCTTTCCCCAGCATTCATACTTAGCCATCGCATTTTCATGTGGTTGAGAATTTTCACTTTTCATTTAATCGCAAAAAATAGATATCATCATTTAAAATTTTAAAGGTATGAAGTACGTACTCCAGGACAGGGGCAGAGCTAGGAATTAAGGCTAGGGGGGGTTTTAAGTTGCAAGTAATACTGGGAGGCTTGGGGGTATTGCATACCCGCCAGGGTAAGCGGAAGGGGCGGAGGCCTTTCGCCGGAAAAAATTAAGATAAAAGGTTCAAAATGGCGATTTTTACGGTCTTATGAGGGATATTTTATAAATCCTCACATTATTCTATTAGAAATTTTGATCCAATTAGGTATAATAGATTAAACTTTAAAATTTCAGTGAGTTCTGGGGGGAGGGGTTATCCCCCACAAATCCCCTCGCTGCGCCACTTCTCCATGAGTAATAATCCTTCCATTTAGGCACTTAAAAAAAAAATTGTAAAAACCACCCTATTTGAGCTTCCTCAGCGGGAGGTCTAACATTGTTTCTTAAACCTTGCCTACCTTGACCATACCGTCCACTCGTATAAGGCGTTCATTAAACAATTTGCCAAAACAAAAATTCTCTGTTCATCACCACCCTCACACAGTGACGCAGCGAGGGGGGTTTTTGGAGGTTAAAACCCCCCCAGAGCTCAGAGAAATATTTAAGTTTAATCCATGTTACTTAATTGGATTGATATTACTAATAGAATAGCGTAAGGATGAATACAATATCCCCCAGGAAGCCGTAAAACTCACCATTTTGAACCATATATCTTCAAAATTCGGCAATTTATTGATCTCGCACCTACCGCTTATCCTGGTTGGTATTCCATACCCCCACACACCACTAAATATCATTTGCACCTAAACATCCCCCCCAGTTTTAATTCCTGGCTGCGCCCCTGCCCTCACATGCTTTCCTCAACAGGGTAGTTTCCTTCATCAAAGAAAACGAAAGGCATTGATTGGGATTCGTTACCCACTATTACTGTATTCATATTATACAATTCATTTGGTTTTAGAAATCCCAGTTTAGACGAATGGCAATGGTCCATTTTTATCCTCATTTGAAAAGGGCCAGATTGGCGCCCATGCGAGGTTACTCCACATGAAGTCACAGGGACCTAGTTTCTATACGAGTATATAGTAGTTTTACATCGTCTGAGATTACCAATGCATGCACGAGGCACAGAGCTCAGTGAAACATGTCTTAATAATCACTTATTAAAACTGGCTAAGGTCGGAAAGTTTTCTTCATTTGATAAGGTATTAATAATCCTTATTTAAGCCAAGTGCTACCAGCCAGCAGGGCACTCAGCTACCCACTAGCAGCCTGCGTCGTATAAGCGCTAAGCTCGCCTCAAGGTCACCTCATTTGCGGCAACGGGAACCAGAACGACGTCACACGGAGTTTTTCCCATCATTCCTACTTAGCCATCGCGTTTTCGCGCGCTTGAAAATTTTCACTTTTCATTTAATCACGAAAAATAGATATCGTAGTTTAAAAATCTAAAAGCGTGAAATACTTACTCCTGGAGTAATAATCTTTCAATTTAGGCAATAAAAAAATAATAGGAAACCACCCTATTGTTAGTCGTGAATCGTGCTCTGTTTTACCACAAGGCATTCTGATTCTGCAACTCAACTCAAGAGTTCAGCTGACATGCGTGCCACCGTGATGTACCGTGTTTCTTAGAATAATACTCCCTCCCTAATTTTGTGGCTTCAGTTTCGGGCAAAAATTTTTAAAATGCTAAGGAAGGCTTATTTAGGCAATTTTTCTGTAGTTACCAAGTTAAGATTCTAGAGTCGATAAAAACTTTTTTCTATGAAGATTGAGAACAAATCTATTAGCATATTTTCCATCCCAACATAATAACTATACCTAAAAAAGTGTTGTGATTCATTGCATGTGTCAGTAAAGTATAGTTCCTTGAGCAGATGTAATGGAGAAATGAGGAAATTCTTTAAGTATCCTAGACTATTGTATTTTTTTTAAACATTCACAAATTATTTATATTTTTGATATACAAATGACTACAGACAACGTCAATATATGTATAAGCTTTAACTTAAAGCTCATAAAAAGTATTGCATTTGGCCCTGATTTAATTTACATTTAATCCTTTGATTTATTTGTTAACGGAATCATCCGGATTAGTAATGCGAATGCCGGTTTACTCTGGTTCTGCAGAAAAGGAATTAGGACAGGGGCACCTAAGAAATGTAGTACATAAACCACTTCAGAGTATTTGTCCATTCCATTTATTTAGACAATTACTACAGCAGTTGGCAATTGTATATAGAACTTCTGGAAAAAGAAATATATTGCACAGGGACATTATGGGTAAACAGAGAAGGGAATCCCAAAGAAAATGTGTCCCCAAAAATTAAGAAAGGTGAAATTGTAAAATGGTGGAGTATTGATGGATGATGCAACACTCTCGACCACCGGAGAGTCTCGACGGTTGAGACGAAAATTTGATTTCTTGGCATTGTCGGGACTCCTGGTTCCTCAAAAAAATTAAAACTATTTCTATTTTTGACATTAAAAAACATTTAACAAAAAGATTATTTTAATACATGTAATACATTTCCAAAACCAAAAATAGTTGTATATAAGATCAATATTGACAATTTAAGCATATTTAATTATTTAATTTATCAAAATTGACAGGTAACTATAAACCTTAGTTACCATAAATAAACATTGCAAAGAGAATTATATAAAATTCTATAGAATTAGACTGTGATCTCTTCTTTTTTGTTAATTTACAGGTGAATGTTTCTTTTTTTATTATATTACTATAATAAGAAACATTGATGTAACCCTTTAACATGCCTGTGTAAAAAATTATACATTCAATTTCATTTTAAGCCCTAATAATGGTTTGTAAATAAACATAAATGTCGGCATAATTTACTTTTCAATTTAAAGACCTACAATCCAAGATTCAAATTTTATGCTGAATATTGAGGTCAGGAAAAGGAATTACTTTTTTTCTCCAAATCTCTTGTTGGGAACTCTATTAGCATCATGAATACTTTTTAAAAATGGGATGAAGAGGGTAAATCGTTAAATAAAATATTTTTATAGAGTGAATAAATCCATAAAAGTCGTAAGGGATACCTTAGTAAACTCTATCATCGACTGATTGCGGTAGTCATCATAAATTCTCGTCTTGCCCGGAATTCTCGACTTATGTCGATAAATCTCGAAGGGGCGAGACTTCTTGATTCTCGTCAAGACTCGACCCAGGCGAGACTCTTGCACAGCACTACATCTGTATATCTTGAAATGGAGGGACAAACGGGATGTTTCGATCATCACTTCTGAGTATGGGAGGCAGTGGCTTGAGATGCCACACAGAAAAGGGATAGTGAAATTGAAACTGGAACCGATTGATATGTATTGCAAATTTATGACTGGCATTGATCACGAAGATCAAATACTAGCTCATTACCCCCGTGAGCAGAAATTGGTCAAGTGGTATAAGAAATTGGCAATCCACATCTTTCAATTCATCATTGTAAATTGTTACTTACAATATCAAAAATACAGCGGACACAATGACACACTGTGCGAGCTCTACAAAGTGTTTGTGTTAAATTTCTTATTTTGTTTTAAGTACCTCAAGTGATTGATAGAAGCTTTTTCAAATATTTCGTTCGTAACCGGTGCGTAATACTTATGCTTCACCAATGAAATCTTCACCATTGTGCTATTTGTGTGAGTGCGTGTGGAAATGTTGAAATCTCACATTCACATTTATATGTCTGGTGCTGTAATCTTCAATATTTGAGCGTAAACTAACATAACTATTTCTGCTGCGCTGGAGAGATTATATAAGAGGTGAACCTTTTTGTGAAGGAAATTTATCAGTGAACGTTTCGAATATACTTGCTCCATGCATAATAATATTTTTAGAAGCAAATATGTCGGTAATATATCCAATCGGCTAGAATATTTATTTCAGTTTCTTTAAAGTGTTTTCAACCTTTATCCATGCATGTTCTCGATGTGAACTAAAATTCAACCCCACTCCCTACACAAACAGGCCTTCCTCATGTCCATCCACAACCAAAGCCCCCCAAATCTCATTTTCCCGTCGATGGCACGGGGAACAGACGGAAACAATAGCGTTGCCTCGTTAGTCACACAAAAGGAGACAGGAAGACCGTCACCGCTTTCTGCCCAGATTGTCCCGATGAGCCCGGATTATGTCTTCGTCCCTGCTTCATTGAATACCAGGGTGCCGACCGGCATTTTCATATGCAGAACACCTGATGTCAGGTGTAGCTGTCACTGTTTTTTTGAATGCAAACGTCCAGACATTGGCTATAGGAAGGGAAGTGACCGCTGAGGTAGCAATTGTCTGATACATTCAGGCCCGGCCTGAGACACCCAGCTTAAGGCCACTCCCCATGCAATTAAGCCCGACCCTCACACTCATTTAAGATCATATCCTCACTAAAGGAATCCGTTGCTAGGTTGTTATATTGTCAATAGTTTTTTTTTTCGATGGTATTATTTGTGGATGCCACAATTTTTCCTATACTTTGAAATGAATTCTTCGATTTATTCTGTGTGTGAGATATTTTTAAATGAAATTTTAGCATTTAAAATAACGTAATTCTGGACTTGTAACCTTATTACCTTTTATTTACTAACTTTGTCGTTATTAACAATATATATCTGTTTAAAATTCCACAAGGTGAATGAAAATATTAGTAATTCTTTTAGAAGAGTAAATTGTTGAAAATCAAAAGCAATATTATGTTTAAAAAAAACACCGGTAGCGGAATAATTTGACCGTAGATTCATGTTATGATAGGGTTAGAGGGGGTCTAGTGTAGCGGCTAGGGTAAGTGTTGATCTGGGTTTCAAATCTGATGGACGAAAATTCCAGGGTCACTCCACCCAAAAAAAAGAGCTGCGTACAGAGAGGTTTAAAATATTCTCATGCTACTCGTAGCACGTAAAATGTTATCCAATGGTAGATTCCGCCAGGAAACACTTATATATATCTGCCACTCACCAACTGATTTCGCTTGGAGAGAAATCTTGGGTATTTATGCAAGAATAAGTAAGAATAAATCTCTTCTTTTATTAGAATCAAATTACAAAATCATTTTCAAAAACATAATGTCTTACATAATATTAGAACATCCATTTATGGCTAGCAATAGTTATGCAAAATACATTCATTAGCAAATCGATATCGTGTCTTTATTCTCAGGTATGAAAGACAGAAATAGGAAAAATATATGGCTACAAGACTAAATATGTAAATCAAGACTATAAAAGATAACCAAAGCATTGTATAATGTATTCATTTGCAAAAATATGGGATCTTTTAAGGTGTTCTGCAATCAAACTAATTATAATTTCAACGTGTCATTTTGAAGATAAAGGACCTAGACATTGTATCTCATTACCAGAGAATGTAAAACACTTTCATAAAATAAGAGAATTAACAATTAGTATCAAAAATACACTGACTGTACTACATTCTTTAAAAAAATTAAATTCCCAATCTTTTTTTCTGCCATTATAGGTTAGGGTAAATACAATATACAGGTGTTACCAAGGAGAATATATGTTCTTTTTATCAGCGTAACACCTGTAGTAATGAAATAATGATTATAATTTGAGAATGCAGATATTATCGCACAATTAACATTGCATCTGAGCAGTTGTGTGATTTGATATAAAGGCATTTAAAAATAAAAATGGCATGTTACAATAGAAATAATAATGAAATTAAAACAATAATATCCAAATTTGCATGTATGTATAGCCTTTAAATAAAATACTGATTTGGTAACAATTGTGAAGGCATTGATGTATGTGGCCAGACACTCACTGATCAACTCCCGGTTCACCAATATGATATACATAGAATTAAATACGAATCTCTTCTTTGAGACGATGAATTTCAGGAACTTAAGAACAATAACTTCAAGGCACTCATCTCCGACGTTTTGTTGAAGGCACAGTCTTCATACCTGTTGAAGCAAGGAAACAAAACAGATGTAACAAAATTGTTTGGCCATCATTAATTACCATAATATAATGCAATAATTATTACTAATAATATTATTAATGTTATAAGTCAGGGTTCTCCCACTAATTACATTATAAAATTCTCGCTTTTTTCCAGGTTTTTTGTCAAATTCGCACATGCCATTTTAAGCAGAAATATATATATATCCCATAAAAATCACAGGCAGAACGTTAACAAAAAATTTAACAAATGCGGCAGACCCTGTGATACTAAACGCAGCAATGAAAGTGCTATCTCTCATGAAATCACCTATAATTAGCAAAATCCAGGGCCCAGTAATGGTAGCTGTGAGTGGGAAAACTGAGTCTGAGATATCCGTATTTTAACGAATAATTTAAATGGCAAGTTTTTGTAAAAACATCATTAAAGGAATTTAACCAGCCTAATGTGCAAACCTTCATGTAAGATCCAACCATTGTGAATGGTTTAAAGTATACCAGGACTAGCCGTGGTAATAACTTTTAGCGGGAGTCACCCGCAATGCACAATTGTGCGGAAGATCCACAAAGAAAAAATCATCCGCCTTGACTGGCAAACTAGTCAAGAGCGAACACCTCTATGTGTTCTATGTCCGGGCCTGCTCCCTGGCTGTGGTGCCGTGCGCACGATTTGGACTGCTAGTGGCATCATATGCTCAGCAGTCCAGCAACATCTTGTCCGGTAGTGTCCGCAAATATCCACAGGGAAGAATGGTGCCTCGGTAGCTTAACTGGCTAAAGCACTCGACCGGAAATCGGGGGATCCGGGTTTGAATCCCGGTCAAGGCGAATGATTTTTTCTCTGTGGATCTTTCGCACGATTGCAAATGGATTTTATAAGAATTACACGGACGATCCATGCTATAAATTCGAATAATTGATAAATTTACATCATCGAATATCGAGTAGTGTAAAAAGCTCGTTATTCCAGGTATTTGGAGATACTACTATTCGAACGTCCCATCACTAATAAAAAGAGATTAAAAAAAAATGCTTTCAGAACAAAACTGCTGTTTAGGTTCATTAGGATATAAGAGGCGGATAGGTGAGTTAAGGACAGTGACGTAGCCACGAGTGGGGGGTTTCCAATTTACAACTTCCCCCTTGATCCTTTAAAAAGAGGCTCTTTCACCCAAGTGAGACCAAGTTTTATCAACAGCCCAACAAAATCCACCTGAAGTGCATCCCGTGAGCTGCAGGACACCCATCAGGATTCAAACTTTAACTAAATTATAAAAAACAGTCAGGCCATGGGCATAGCCAGCGCAAAGCAAAAATCGCAAAAGTCTTTAAGGAAAATAATATTTTTTCAAGCAAATAATTTTAAAAACTAATGACGAGCTGTTACAGTTTACTCAATATTTTGATTTCAGTCGCCTTTTCTGTGCTTAAATCTTACCTACCACTTGGATAACCATGGCTTGCCCTTTCCCCCCTCCCCCTCCTTGTATTGATCCGGGTTATGCCCTTAGTCAGGCGACTGTTTGTAGATTGTAAATTGGAATGCCTTGTCTGTTTCACGTCCGTGAGAAGAGTGTTACTTGTCTGTTCTCTCACTGTTCAAGAAGCGGCATTCTCTGTTCCTTACTTGCTGGACCACAGCCAGTGATCAGGTGGGGGACTGTATGCTGTCAGTTTGCTACCCGTTTATTAGGCTGTTAGATATCCCTGTTTGCTGTCCCAGTGACAAATGGCAGGCGACTGTTGGCAGAATGTGAATTGGAACACCTTGTCTGTTTCATACCTGTTCTCTCCCTAGTCGAATACTTTGTTCCTGACCTGTTTGCTGTTGATAATTTGGTAATTGACAAGATATAATTTATGTAAAAATAGAATTCAAACTTGAAATTCATTTGAAGGATTGTTAGGAAAACTTTTATTGCGCTTTTCCACATCTTCATTCCCATTCCATTCCATACCTATTTGCCATCTCAGACATGAATCGTGTGCAGACACTTGCTGTGAATACGTATTTGTGAAACCAAGGCAACAGTGAAACAAAGAAAAAAAATGTTACGTTTGAAGAAATGTGTTCACAGAAATAAGTGTTTCACAAGAAATTCACAAAGCTTGCACTTGAAGAGGGACATAGTCTATACTCTCTTTACCTCCTGAGGCAAATTTGTAAACCATTGCCTCTTAGAAGACCATTAAGGATGTTAAAATTAATATTATATTAATATTTTCATTCGTCCGGTAATTTGCTCGTACAAATATAGGACATATCAAGGAATGATTGAGTTATAAAAACATTAAAATTAAAGAAAGGAAAAAAATGCAACACATGAAGAAATAACACAGGAATAAAAAGTGTTTAAAAAAAACTCACAAAGCTTGCAATTGAAGAGGGATATATTCTTTATTCTCTTAACTTCCTCCGGGAGTTCATTAAATAACGATAGGCCCACGTGCCATGGGGCATGACTCGCGTTTTTAGTTCTTATAAATGTTTTTTGGAGGCTTGTAGCACTCCTGGTGCAATAACAGTGATAATCGTCATTGGTTGCATAATTGGAATTATTCATTTTTGCACAAACAATGACAGCCAGGGTTCCCAATCTACCTAAAAAATGAAATTCACGATTTTTTTCCAAGTTTTCACGTTTTTTTCAGGTTTTCACGGTCTCAATGTCGTCAAATTCATGGTCCGTTTATAAGTCAACAATAGGACAATCACCGGCCGTATATCAACTAAAAATTAACATACGCAACATACGCCATGCGAATGCCCTTAGGACCTTCTTCCATCTGGACACCGGAAGTCCTCTTTTAATTCCTCGCCGAGAGACTGTTTTTTGCACACATTGTTAGTACCGCACAATAACCAAATTTCCCTTACCCAATCTTTCTGAGATAACGGAAAATATTTATTAAAATTGTTTATAGAATGTAATAAATCAAAAAATCAATTTCATATAATTATGTATAATGCACTTGGTTTTAAATATGTAAAGACAAAATAAATACCTGCTGAAACAAGTTATTTTCTCTTTTACTGAATTCTCCACATAAATTCAAACGAGGTGAGCGTAGTCTATTGAGAGCTATTGCCATAAATTGAAAGCCTATTTGCCGTAGAAATGTTTCATTAAGTAAAATTCCAATGGGAAACTCATATTTCGGGAACCAAACTTCAAGTCACAAATCAGATAATTTTCGTAAATGGTTCATTCTGGGTCCATTAGAGAGGCAAATTATTTCATTCGTCTTTTTTCAAATACAAATCCATCCCAAGCTATCACTTAAATTGAAACGCTTAGACAAAACAGACTTCCGTCATTAAAATGGATAATACTGGTATATGTGTCGTCATATAGTACGGACGAATTACTACACTTTGGTTATTCGTGTGTAGAGAAATGCATAGACTAAGAGTCTGCTCGTGCCCCACCATGATTAACCTATCGAATTTGATCAGTCAATCGTAGTTTTATTATCAAAATTGAGATATTTTTAAGGTTCCATGGCAAAATTCACGGCTTATTCACAGTTTTAAGGTTCTCATGGTTGAGTGGGGACCCTGGCAGCGTACATGAACACAACAGCGATAGGTAAAATGTTAAATTTCCGAAATAGATGGAAAAATGGGGAGTACAGCAGGCATTTTACCTAAAAGCTACAGTTTCCTCTTTTGAATTTTACTTCCCCCCCCCCCACCACCCCTTTCATCTGCTCCCCACACTCCTCTGGACAATTAATATAAATCAGCATTGCTCCTGTGGTGCTACTCACTTGTTATCCATATTTCACCTGATGATGATGCTAAGCATTGAAACACATGGTTATTATCATGGATACCTACCATGATCACCTCACCCATTCTAGAAAAAACATCCATTCAAACCAATATTCCAACTCTCTCTGCCTAAAAGGTCCCTACCACTCTGCCTCGATCCTCTACAATAAAGTTCCCGATGTAATAAAAAATAGCAAATCGCCTTCCGAATTCAAAAAGAGACTAAAAATCCTCCTAGCTGAAAAATGCTATTACAGTATTAATGAATACCTGGAGGATGCATTATAAAGAAAATTTCTAGATGGCAACTTGTATGCCTATATTTTTCCATACTTTCTGTTAGTATTTTTATAACCCTCTCAGCTCTGTTTCTAATGTTTGTACATATAGTGAAATGATTATCTTGAGAATTCCCAAGAACCTGGAAAATTTTCAATCATGTATGTATGTTGGTATGTAATTATCTGTAAATCTCATATTGACTTTAGCCTTGCAGATGTATAGTTTGCCAATGGTGAAATAAATTTATTATTATTATTATTATTAATTAACCAGTGGACTGTACAATAAGTTTTACCATTTCCTTACTAAAAACTTGAGACTATCAACATAAACTATTTTGTTCTCGTTTCAAGAAATTAATTAGATACAGAACAATAAAATGTGATTTGACATTATAAATTATTACATCATTAGATGGAAATCAGTTTTTAGCTTTGTTTATGGTTTACAAGACTTCATTTGTTGCCTGATCAACATCTGTTGCAATCGAGAGTTGACTGCAATAGGGCAGTTCCCATAATCAAAGAAAACGAAAGGCATTGATTGAGATTCGTAACCCACCATTATTGTATTCATAATATACAAATTATTTGGTTTTAGAAATACCGGTTTACACGAATGGCAATGGTCCGTTTTTATCCTCATTTGAAAATGGCCAGATTGGCGCCCATGCGATGCCACTCCACGTGATGTCACAGGGACCTAGTTTCTATACGAGTAGATATAGGAGTTATACATCGTCTGAGGTTACCAATGCATGCATGAGGCACAGAGCTCAGGGAAACATGTCTTAATATTCACCTACTAAAACTGGCTAAGGTCGGAAAGTTTCCTTCGTTTGATAGAGTATTAATAATCCTTATTTAAGCCAAGCACTACCTACTAGCAGGGTACTCTGCTACCTGCTAGCAGTCTGCATCGTAGTGGTGATCATAGTCTCTCACCAAGGTGGCCTCACACGGTAGGAGCGTGAACCAGAATGATGTCACACAGGCTTTTCCCAGTATTCATACTTAGCCGTCGTGCTTTCGCATGCTTGGAAATTTTCACTTTTCATTTAATCGCGAAAAATAGATATCGTCATTTAAAAATCAAGGTTCGTGAAATATGTACTCCAGGAGTAATAATCTTTTGACTTAGGCAATAAAAAAAATAATAGGAATCGACCCTACTAGTATATCTATTAACACATTCAGCGCGGAGCACATCAAGAGTCTGTGCTGACCTGAGTGTGCTGTTTGTAAATACAGTGCAACCTCGATAAAACGACACCCCACGGTGCACCAATAAACACTCGACATAGCGAATTGTCGCTCTACCGGAGGTGGAGCAAATAATAGCCAATAAACCTGTTGCGAGCAATTATACAGGAATAGGAGTGGTGCGGCGTCATAAAAATTTCTATCTCATAAACGTAAGCATAAATCCAGACGAATAAGCAATCTCATATTACTCCTTTATTTCAATTTTCTTGCTTAGACGTGTTTTTTGGCCATGGTGTCTGCCATCAAATGCTTTCCATTCACGCAACTCACGGACGTGCGGGTATGCTGACGACTGCTTTCTACCTCCCGAGGAACAAAAGAAGATCTAGTATTCGCGAATGCTAACGCCACAATATTTTCACCAATACTAACTACTTATTTATTGAACGACAGTTTACCACATATATTTGAGACTGAACACTCCATTAACCGATTTAACTGAGCACTTCATTTCTAACCGATCGCTAGCAAATGCAGAGATTTAGGAGTCTTGATGTAAGTTTTTCCGGCGGTGAAACCCTCGCTATGGCGAGAGCCAAGACCAAAAGGGTCTCGTAAAAACGAATATTTTAACATGCTCATTATAGGGTCAATTGACGGTGCATAGGCTATCTCTCGTAATATCGAGGGTGTCGCTATAGCCCGTACTCGCTTTAACGAGGTTCCACTGTATATGGTTTATTATTTGAACGGAAGTTATGGCGTAATGTAAGTAACCAAACCACTCAATCATAATTATCGTGACGGGTAAATATTTTGTCATTTAACTTGACACCTCAAAATAATACATTGCTTACATATTTCCAAAAGAGAGCTGATAAATTATAGATTCTTGATGTTGCTTAGACGCAAAATTGGGTTATAATGGGTTAAGTGGATTTTTCATGAAAATTCCTATATTCCGATAAAATATTTATCAAGTAAGTCACTTACCTCATCGACTGTGCTCCTCATTTTCGGAATCACATGTTGTCTGAAGAAGAGTGTGAGTAAAGGCACCTGCCTCTGCAGTATCGACATTCCTTCATTCGAACCGTACTTGACCAGCATTCCCGGGACGACCGAAATCAATGACACTTCTCTCGCTAAAGGTGTTTTCATACTCAGGGCATTTTTTATCAAGTCGTCCATCCACGCCGTCTTCTTATACTGTGATGCTTCCTGCTCAATTTTCTCGTACAGTTTCTCATGCATTTCATCGTCACATGCATAAGGATAGCCTCGGTTTTTGAAGAGCAAGTACATCACCATCTGTGTCAAGCTCTGAGCCAGGGAAACTTCAGGGTCATGACTTTTGCGCACACTAATGCCCTTTTCTGTCCCCATATATGTGAAAGCCATACCTCCCAAGTAAATCCTGCCAACAAAAATGTCGGCGAACGTATGAAATTTTGATCCATAAAGTTTTTCACCATCCAGGTTGGCCAATCCTCTCACCAAGTTAGAGATATTGGAGGAATCACAATCGATAAGTACTTTCACTCCACGATTTCTCTCCAGAAACTTCAGCATAAGCGAGGTGAAGGGGGATGCTTTGTATATTCTCTCGTAAAAACCTCTGACTTTCTGTGTTTTCTCCTCGTTATTCTCACGTATTTCTGTGAGACTCATCATCACGTCTACACATCTATTTTGGACTCTATTATTTCTCTCTTCTTCAGTTTCCTGGTCTCCGTCCTGAGTGGCGCCACCTTCAGACGAACCTGAAGATTGAGACCTTGCACTGTGCGCCTCTTCTTGCATCTTTGCCGTCACATAATCCTTCAGAGGAGCGATATCCTCAGATAATCTGGTGACGCTCTCCTCCAGTTTTCGGAGCAGAATATCCCTTGAAGTGATTTCTCTGTGCAATGATGCGAAATTGCTGGTTAGGCAGTGGCGCAATTCAGTAATTATATTTCTGATCCCTTCTTCTTGCTTGGTCACCCCACCTCGTGCTACAGCCTCTTCAACAGGAAGGTTTTCTCTTGTTTTCCTCTTTCCGTCTGCCATTTCAACTGCACCGAGAAATAAAAAGAAATGCATCGAGTATGAGTGTTGCCCAGGAAATAATGCACCACTACTGTTTTCTCAGCCGACAACAATGGTATCAATGAGTAAAATTACATGTGTATAGTGAGCTGGCTTTTTAGGATCTTAGGGCGGAGGGATGTTGGAAAAGAAGCGGGTTGAAATCGATTAACGAAATGGTGGTTGGGAACAAGGAAACCTTGATTCACGAATGCAAACTCATAAACGCATTTACAATCAAACGAGCAACGCTTATTTCTAATGATGGTTACAAGGGGACTCAGATTTACAAACAAAAAATAAACATTAAATGCACGACCATACAAAAAAAATAAGTCATCAATAAAAAATGAAAATCTACTGGCAACAAATATAATCACACTGTCAGATTGAGTTACGAGTTTTTTTTATGTAAATCACTGAAATTGCATCAACACACTGCAAAAGGACACTCTCTTGGTACTTGGTATTTTTCATTCCCTTATCATGTGCAATGAACGCACCTAATATAATTCGAGGACGTGCGATTGCAGGATCTCCGTCATCTATCCAAGGGAGTGCGTGTAAGAGACGCACCTTTTTTTCAATGAAATGGAATCGGAAAACTAGGGTGCGTCTCTTACACGAACTTCTCATCTTCCCCCCGTCGCATGTCCAAGGGGAACTGAGTGGCCTTGGTTTTCAGCGTGAGTCAGTCATCTGAAACCCTAGGGCAAAATCAAGCGGCAGGCAGGGGAGTTTCTCCCTCAGTGACGTTGTATTTTTAAAATGTTCCTGTTTGCTTTTCTCACTCGTTAACACCGTGCCGTCGAGTCGGTAACTCAGAGGTTAACACGGAAATATATCGCGCGGGGTTTTTCGCTCCGGAGTACACGCTAAATTTACTGCCACGAGTGGGCATCCCGCGGCATTTATACTGCAAATAGCAATCGCGTATCAAACGTAGAAAAACATGTAGTTTTGAAGGACAATACGTAGTTAATAGTCAACATCTGTCTTGCAGAGAAATTCCAAATACGCAAAGGACCTGATTATTCAAACATCATCTTCAGACACTATTATGAGGGACGATGTAATTGGCTTGGAAAGGATAAGAGGAGAATGGGCAACAGAAAAAAACGGTGAAGCAAAGCTAGAAGAAAGATAATACTGAGGTAAGCTTTTTGGGAACAAACTTTTTATCCATAACGGAGAGGTTTCTCAAAGTTACACCTGGAATCATCAGTTAAATACGATAATTTATTGTTCGAAAATGTGATGTCACAAGTTAGTTTATCATTTTTGTGGGATTCAACTGCTATAAAATAAGCATATCAAGGGATACACTTTTTCCTTGTTAATATACTTATATTTGAAAGTAGTTAATCATCTTTCCTCTTCGTAAAAGAAATGTCATTATTTTTTTATAACTGAAGCATATAAAAACAACCATTTTAAAATGATTTTATTGGTTGCGTTTTAGTTGATATAACCATACTGATTCTTGAAGTTATCCAGTGTAATCCCAAGCATTAAACTGAAGATGGTTAGTAAATGAAAAAATTTAAAACTTATGTCAGGAATCTATCGCAGAATACTGTCCATCTCAAGTAATTGTTTTCACTTGATTTATCTTTGCTCCATTTTTTCTTCTAATTTTCACCTTCTGTTTGCTGGCCCTCAATGCTTGTAAGCAATTTTCATGGCCACACTTGTTCATTTAGTTAATTATTTATTTTTCGCTTTGAATATATGTTTTGTTTTCTGTGCGTTCTGGTTCCCATAAATTTATTCATCCATTTGATCAATCCCTAGTAGCACAAGAAATGTTGAGCATATGCTCAGATTATGTCAGGGAAATATGTTTTGCACACAACATTAGCATATGCTGAAAATATGTTCAGCAGATGTTTAAAACCACATGTTTTCAACATATGCTCGAAATATTTCCAGCATATGTTCAGACGATGTGTTGAGCATATTTTCATAGAAATATGCTGCACATGTGTTCAACAAAATATGTTGAGCATATATACGTAGACATATGCTCCACATGTGTTCAACGAAATATGTTGAGCATATATACGTAGACATATGCTCCACATGTGTTCAACGAAATATGTTGATCATATTTTCAAGAAAATATCTATGCGTTCTGAGAAATATTTCGTCGACAAATCAGCGATCAGGATTCGAATACTGCATGCTAGTTTTATAATTAATGTAAAGGAATATATCTAATTCTAGTTTATTCTAATTCAAGTATATCAATTCATAATTTTAACTAAGGCCCTGATTTTAACACTTTAAAAATAATTGAAGAGCGAGACGCATGCGTCGACGTTGTTGTGTGTGTTCATGTTGCTATGATTTCATTGCTCAAATCGCACGTTGTTTACGTTACTTTATACAAGAGGAGAGAGCCCAGTTACCTCGGAATCATCTAGAAGCATGAAATGTAAGTACATTGGTAGATATATATATATATATGAAATTACTATTTTACAATTAGTACTAACTGTTCTTGTGTGATATCGTAAAAGTTCTCAATCGCTGTTTATGAACGGATGAATGTATGATATTACTATTTTAGTTCTGACTGTTCTTGTGTGGTATGGTAAAAGTTCTCAATGGCTATTTATGAACTGAATTGTGGTCGTAAATGCCGTATTAAGTTATTCCTGCCCAATGTAAATACTTGGATCGAATATGATGCATGTAACCGAGTGAATGCGAAAATGTTCGATCAAAATCAATCATAGCCACAATGAAATGTGAAGGAAGTAATAAATTCTTGGTCAAGGATTAGAGCCTGTTCTAATTTCGTTTGTGAATCTATTCATAAACTCTTTTTGTTCATGCTAATATCGTAACAAGGCCATAAAATTATGATAACAGCACCATTTCATGAATGCTAAACTAATCGCTGGATGATGAATCAGCCCTCTCTTTCATGGTATCATTTTGAGGCATAATTAACTAATTTGTAACCAAGTATCATTAACGAACTTATTTTGTGAATAACTGTCGCAGCGAAGTGCTAACAGTAAATATGAGTAGTCTCGACTAGGAATCATGTTAACACAGTTGCACTCTGATATGAGGGAACGAAACAAAGAATTGGCATGGGTAACCCATGGGGATGGCTCAAAAGGAGTGCATGATACGTACTATCGTTAGTTTTTCCATCAGATTACTAAAAATTTATTTTAGCACTTAGGCGATTCACTCAGAAGTAAGGGGACAAAAATAATCGAGTTTATTTGCAGTATCTACAGTATTCCTGTGGTTCGTGCCTCAAATACTAGCCAAATCTGGCATATATATTGCTTGGGTTTCACGGATTTCAAGACATACACCATATGCGCATTGGTATTTATAATTCATGGACAATTAGAGACCAAAGTCACATAATGTGTATCTTAAGCGATTTTTTATGGAATATAAGGCTCCACATTATAGTGGAATTAAATTTAATGTTCTCAATTGAACCGTTTGTTCTGTTAAACATGATACTCTCAGGTTCATCATAATTTTCTTGCTTTCCATATTTCATTACATATTTTAAGCAATGCAAAATATGTTAATGAGAAATGTCTGTTTAGTCATGCAAAAAAATGACATTTTTATTTTTTGAAGAACTTCACCCTCTTGCATGGAAATGAATCGGTGTCTTAAAATGTTCATGACCTCACTAATCTATTAGTATTATCTTCATCTAGCTCTCAATAATTGTATTATGTTGATGGACTTACATGGAAATGTATTGTAGGATTATTGATATTTAAGACCAATGTATATATACACTAGCTGACATGAATAACTTTTACATTACATATTGTGTGAACTTATGATGCAATACTTCCCTTACTGCACTACTTCCTCTCCTTGGTCTGTCTCATGCAAATTTTAAATTTTGCAACTTAATGTTAATTTACCATTCATGAAAGATGTCAATATTCACCATTTTCAGGTTAAAGAAGTAATAATTTTTTGCTGTTTAGTGCTTGTTTAGTGGATAAATATTGATTTCTGTTTATTTTAATCTACAGATGCTCTCCACTCTTGTCTTATGTTTAGCAGTGCTGATAAATGTGCCTTTCTTGAGTTAACGTGGCTACGATGGTCGTGCTGCCTGAAGAAGACTGAGAGAAATCAAGGAAAAGAATAGGATTGAAATATTTGTTGATAATGTTAAATGCTTATGTTTTTTTATTAGAATAAATCTACTTCATTATCAAATTGCAGAACTATGTCATACTTGATTCTCCTATTATATCCTATGTAATCCATTATCTACCAATTGATTACATATTCCGTAGGAGCTCCATCAAAGGATAAGGTGGCAGTAGACTTTAATAATTACAAATAATTTGGGCTAAAGCATTATAGTGGCTCATGATACCACCTATGCATCAATATTCTTATTAATGTTACTAAAACATGCCTTAGCCCTTTTCCTTGTTCGTTCAATCTTTCGTACGTTGTAATCTAGCAGTGTGGAGTGTAATGCTTTCAGATGCACATGTGCAGTGGAGCTGGTGAGAGCTGTACGATGACAGGGCTAAAGAGGATGTTGAAGGGTTAGACAACAAGATAATCAGTACCATCAATGCTTTATTCTGTCGAATGCTTATCATTTATAAATTTTAAATTAACATTGGCGATTTCAAATCCTTGACCAAATTTAGTTGTATTAATGATTAAACATTTTCAATTTAAAGTGCTAATCTGATAACTTGAGTGAATGCAATGTGTAGGTCTGACATCATGCCCTAAGTCCACAGTGAAAGGCAGGAGTGGTAAAAAGGAGAGAATTTGTGCATCTATAGGTATTGCAAGGTTGTAAGGGAATACTTTTCATAAGGGGGATAAATGGATGCAACCTCACCCTAGTGAAAATCTCCATAGGATTTCTTTTTCCTTTAGTAATTTGACAATGGGAAATGATTGTTCCTATAGGAAAATTTTAGGTTCCTATGGGAAAATAAAATTTTCCTGTAGGAACATAAAAATTTCCTATAGAAACAAATGTTTCCCATTATCAAATTACTATTGGAAAAAATCCTGTAGATATTTTCACTAGGGTATGCTGAGCATATTTTGGGAGAATGATGGGCATATGTTAAAAACATATGTTGGGCATAATTGGAAACCATGCTGAGCATATGTTAAAAACATATGTTGAGCATGTGTGGAAAACATTCTGAGCATATGTTGAAAACTTGTGTTGAACATATGTTGAGCATATGCCTTGCCGGACATTTACATATGCTCAGCATGTGCTCAAATTGTGTTGAACACATCTTACATATGTGTTGAAAATGCCCTGAGCATACTCTGAACACAAATTGTGCTACTAGGGATGCTAACTATGAAAATCTCATTTCTCTTAATGTTCATTTAACACACTTCTTTCACACTGCTTTTGAAGGGAATTAATTCCCTCTAAATTTAAACAATAATTACCTAGCGTAACTTTCAAATTTAATTTTAAGGAACGCACAAAAGTTGGAATTTCGATAACGCGATTTCTGGGGTTTTCCAGCAAATACGCAAATTTTGAGTTAATTGCGATTTTCGTAATTTCTTTCTTCTGCTCATGCTTCTCCGACGAAAGTTTTTTTTCGAGACGCATGTTTCTGCTACATCACTCCGAGAAACTGAGGGTTTCTTAGCAAATTTTCACTAACAGTACCACACGATATGAATCGATGATTGTGAATGCGAGTCGTCAGCGAGAAACCAAGTAACAACGCTTTCACCGTCAGGGGCGCAGCTAGGAATTAAGGCTGGGGGGGGGGGTTTAGGCGCAGAACACTGGGGTGTCTGAGGGTGTGGAGTACCCGCCAGGGTAAGCGGGAGGTGCGGGCTCCCCCCCCCCTAGAAACGTTTTCATATAAATGGTTCAAAATGGTGAGTTTTGCGGCCTTCTGAGGGATATTTTATCAATGTTTACACTATTTTATTAGTAATATTAATCGAATTAAGTGAAAAGGATTTAACTTAAAGATTCATCTGAGCTCTAGGGGGGTGTTTATCTCCCAAACCCCCCCCCCCCTCTCTGTGCCACTGGTCACCATTAAGGCCGCTTTACACGGTGCACGGAATTGCGCAGGTTATAGCTGCATTAATTTCTAAAATGGCGTGCAATTGCACGAATGCATGAACGAAATTAGAACGGGATATTTTGCCGTCTCGCATCTACGCATTCTCGCATGTGTTCCAGCAATTCACCGCTTTTACACGACGCAATTTCGATTGCACCTTCGCACGTACGTCAGAATGCGCAATTCCGTGTACCGTGTAACACGGCCTTCAGTACACAAATTTCACGCATCTCCAATGCATTGCATTAAAATATTCTCGGAAAGGATGGACGATTAATAACCGAAGAAAACTAGCAACTTATGTGACGGATGAACGTAGAGTAACTCAATCGAAAATAATAGGCGCACAAGAGTTTTTGAACCATGCATTTCTCTTCGAAAGATGACAACATGCAGCTTTCAGACGAGCGGAATTACTGCCGGCCGCCGTACATAGCCCATGCTTTCAAAATCATGACGAAAGATCGGATCATTAAGACCGGATCTTTGGAAGGAACGACTTGGGCCATCTCAAATGTTCGTCTACGCTACAAGGCCGGCTTCCGCATTTGGGCGCCTTGCTGATAGAGACCCAAGCCATAGAAGCAGGAGGACTTCTTCCACGGCCAAGAACACGTTCCAACGAGATAAGAAGGAATCAGCACTGCGCGGGTGGTTAACAGATGGGAGGGGGCATCACAATTAGACACTTGTTATCGGACCACCCCGGATTAAAAAAACTCAAGATATAATGGTAATATTTAGAGGCTCTCTGGATCCGCCACTGCTCTTAAATGACTAGAAAGACCTTCTGTCATCCGCGGCCCGCGAAGTAATTCAAGACCTTTATACTTCTACTACTCCGACGATTGTTCAAATGATTCTTCGATTCTTACATGATTCTTCAATTCTTATGATTCTTCGGTTCTTAAACGAATCTGAGTTTCTTAAATGATTCTTTGATTCTAAATGATTCTTCGATTCTAAATGATTCTTCGATTCTAAATGATTCTTTGATTCTTCATGAACCACGATTCTTTATGAACCCTTTGAACGAGGAGCGTATTTCGATTCATTCGGTTCATGCCAATGAACCGTTCAAAATGAACGATTCATTCATGAACGACACGGCTCTAACAGTGTTCCAACAGGTGAAATGCTGTACAATACAAAATTTTTTTCATCACCCGTGAATTTTTGCAAGACGGCAAAGTACATGTTTCCTCCTTTACGTCATTATTTTATTTCTGACAATGATTCTGAATTAAATATATCTACTCATTGACACCACAGAAAAAGTAATTTTCCAATCAACGCAGTAGTGAAGCCTGTGTGAGATGGGTTTCTACAAGACACTCGAGTGATCATATGAGGGGAATTTCAAATTCATTCTACAATTCAACTCTGTAGGAAAGCACTTTCAAACCAATAAATAAGGAAAAGAGTTTCAAATGACATTCAATTCAGTGTCAATACAGTCCATGTGGAAGACGGTTGGAAACCAGTTACAATGGAAATGAGATTCAAATCACCTCCTTCCATTTCCTGTCCGCTGGAAACCAGTGGAATACTGTGTCAAGTCAGAGTCAAATCAGATTTTAAGGATTCAGATCAGATTCAAATGAGGTTCAAAACTGTTGAAAATCAGTATTTATTTCCTGGGGAGTTATGCGTATTTATAATGTATAAAATCCATATTATGACAGCAGATATAATACGTGTAATATCTACATATTATCTGCGTGGAAGAGGACATTTGCATGTATTTCATACATATATAATATATATGTATGCAGTGTCAAACTATGACACGCATTAAATCTAGATGTAATCCATTTGGTGCTACTATAGGGAATTAATAAAGAAAGACCCTAACAACACATGGACATCCGACGGATGTCCGTCGGATATCCAAGGCGGACGTTGCGGATGGGCCACGGATATCCGAAGGAAATCCGGCGATATCCGTCGGACATCCGTCGGATATCCATATGTCCCAAAATCCGATATCCATAGGACGTCCGCTGCCGGATATTAATACAATTTTTTGCATATTGTTGCAAGAATATACACCAAAAAGGATCCTGCACATGATAGACAACCCTATCAAGGTGGAAGGAGTCTTCATGTCCCAAATTCGATATTCTTGCAACAATATGCAAAAAATTGTATTAATGTCCGGCAGCGGACGTCCTATGGATATCGGATTTTGGGACTTATGGATATCCGACGGATGTCCGACGGATATCGCCGGATTTCCTTCGGATATCCGTGGCCCATCCGCATGTCCCAAAATCCGATATCCATAGGACGTCCCCTTACGGATATTAATACCATTTTTTGCATATTGTTACAAGAATATACACCAAATAGATTCCTTCATTCGAATGATTAATGCTTTAACTAGTGACTACTGATTAAATAAAAAGAAACAAATTTGCATTAAAAACTATTTAATATTTCTTATTTTGTCATTTGTAAGGCCTTTTTACATGATTTGAGTTATTGCATTCAAGCAAACTGACTTTCAAAATTAATGTTACTTCTTAGGAATTGGATCAATTTAAATTTAGTGAATCCAAGAATTTGAATGGAACAGGTCATACCCTGAAAGTTCAGAAAAATGATTTCCAAGGAAGATCGTAACATCTTATGCTTTGAGATTTCAATGGTTTGAAGAATCACATCAACAATGGCATTGTTTATAGGTAAAATCTATATACCCAAGCTTCCAACTATGACTACTAATAAACCTGAGATGATATAATTTCTGGGTTTGCATTTCCATATCAATGAATAAATTCAACCTTGTAAAGTGACCTTAATGAAAAATTGTAGCAAACAATAGTTAAGAATGATTACCACTTGGTTACAGTTGAATATTGACAAGAACCAGATAAAACAATCGTTTGATTCATCATATAAATTTCAGCTTATAAAATTAACAAAAATGGCACTTCTCTGTGAACAAATACAACATGCATGGCTTTAAAAGACAAAATTATTAAACATACATAAGTTATGGAAACATATATAACATGGAAACAAATTTCATGCTTACATTGGCACAAAATAAACTGTCCATATAGATAAGACCAATGAATTCACTTAATCTCTGAACTCCAAAACACTTCCCTGGTGAAAATGAACTGTTCATGAACCGTTCAAGAAGCATTAAACGAAGTGTTCAGAGCCTGTTCACTAAGTGTTCATGAACTGTTCGGGAACCGTTCACGGACTGTATTTTGGCCCATTGAACCGTGACGAACCGTTTCAATAAACTGTTCAGCAGGTGTTTCCCAGCTGTTCATGAGGTGTTCAGCTGTTCATGGAGTGTTCTGTAACCGTTCAGGAAGCGTTGCACGAAGTGTTCAGAACCTGTTCCCGAAGTGTTCATGAACTATTATTATGAACACAATGATGGCTGTTTTCCTTAATTCATGATGATATGTTAATGATCATCAATTATGTAAAATAGTGAATCATGGATAAATTATTTCATTTAGTAACTGTGGAGGAGATGTGCAGAACTAGAATATCTGTTCATGAAGCATTCAAAAGAATATTGAAACAAGTTAAATAACATGCACAGTAAATATGAACCTAATTGGATGTATTTCAATGACATAGAAAACACATTTCATGGGAATAATAAGGATGTAAAGTTTCTACAATATAAATATTTACTTGATTTGGAGGAAAAATAAGATTAATATGTCCAACTGTGCAGGAGCCGTGCACAAGGCATTCCGTTCATGGGCTGTTCGTGGGTACCAGGTTAGAGCGTGCGAACAATTCCCAAACACTTCATGAACGGCCCAGGAAATTTGTGAACCGTTTGCACAGTACATGCACAGCTTACGAACAGTTCATTTTCACCAGGGTTATGACTAAGTAAATACAGTGCGAAAATATGTGAGCAGAGCAATGCTTTGTAGACTATTTTCACGGAATGCACAATAGTCTAAAATGAGATAAACAACGAAATAATAAACACCTGAGTAAGAGGAATGACAAAGTATTTCTATTCCAACGTTACCTTTGTTAACACACAATGGTTAGGCACACAACTTCACACAAGTTGGGTGCCTATAACATGGTGCATTTTCGAGTAAATTGATGCATTCATACATTTAGACAATGACTCCTACGAGTTAATGTACAGTGTAAACATGCCTTCAGGAAGAATGTGGATCAATAGATACGAATTATCTTCATCAACCTCCTCGTTACCATTTCCGGGGATTACATGGTACATTTGCACCTCCTTGGGCTCTTCATGCTCCTGCAGTAGCTATAGAAGTTTTCTCTTCCGGTCTGGAGAGACTGGAATGTTCTGATCCCGGCATTCACACTGTTGTTTTTATCCTCGAAGGACCTCACGTCATTTACCAGAAGATGTATTTTTCTGCATCCTCTTCTAACTGTAAGGCATTAGCGAATATTTTACAAAAGACGTAAATCAATACGTAAATGATAATGATCGGAGAGAGTTAATTGATGGCTATGTCCTGAACTGCTCATTAATTACTATAATTCTTCGACATATTCTCAATAGTTATTCATTTGTGAGAAAAACCCTTCATATACGAGTTCATTGAGATAGAGAATAATACTTAAATGCCATAAAGAACAGCTAAAAAATGGATTCTACTGCGAGAACTGATATTTAAACTTAATCGGTCTGAATGGATTGTATTTTATCACGCAAAGATCATACAAAATATTAATTACACTGAGAAATAAATTAGTCCTGAAAGGCTAGATACACACAAGTTCGTTGGTTTACTATCGAATAGAGAAAAATTTTCCGTTTACTTACATTTAAATGGTCAGTAAACAGTAGATGGGTCAATGATGCTGACAAACTGTATTCTTCTAATCCCTTTTTGCCAGTCTCCACTGCAAAAAAGGGATCATTTTCCTCTTCCATGGCGTACGTCAACGTAAATTTGCTTGTAAAATAAGATTTTACCGCACAGCTAAATTCACAAAGTCAAAAATACAGTACCTACGAATGTAAACACAACTTTAGTGGCGATGGCTGTGGTCGCTTGTTATAGTCACATGTTATATAAGATGGCCGCCGGTCGTTAAGGCGCAAGTTTCGAAATACGATTTTCCAAGTCCAAGTATATTTGTCGTGGTTGTTTTCCGCTGTTCCCAGCTTTGCAGCTGTCTCCTGGGGGGTACGTTTAGTAATAATGCAGGCAGATTAGTTTATCACGTTTTACAGATTAAAAGAGTTATGGCATAATAATACTTGACAGGGAATTAGGGGATAGGGATATGGGAAGGGTTGAGGGCACATCTGGGGAGGCGGTATTTTGGTTTCAGCGGAGGTTCGTAGTCCCAAAGATTTTTTAACAGTGCATTATTTGTTTTATCAAATGTAAGGGCAAATTTTTATAGAGCAGATTTTAGTTTCGCTAGAATAGAAATACGATTTTTAATCCGTTATTATTAGATAAGTACGTAATATAATGGTTCCAACGAAAAATATAATAATTATCACTGTGGAGGAAATTTGTAAATGCTATAATCACCAATTCCAAACTATAGGTGCTTGTATTCGACAGAAAACCTATATTAATAATGAGCGAAAACCAAAACTTGCAGGAAAAACTTCGAATGCCAATTCGAATAATTTTTGCATTCAGAGTTGCTATTTGTATTCAGTTAGTTTTCATCAATGAATTTGCTGTAACTGCATTGGTATTGTGCAAATCTGAATGCAATAATGGTTACAATTGTATATTATTGTTATTAAAGCTCTGTAACCTATGATCATCCCATTCGGACATTTTTCGGATCATCCGACTTCGGATATCCGTGGGAGATCCGACGGATATCCGGATTGCCGGCAGACCTAGATAGGACATAGCGGACCTGAAACGGATATTCTGCTTGCATTGCTATATGCTTGCATTCGACAGAAAACCCGCATTAAAATGAGCGAAAACCAAAACTTGCAGGAAAAACTTCAAATATTAACTCGAATATTTTTTTGCAGTCAGAGTTGTTATTTGTATTCATTTAGTTTTCATCAATGAATATGGTACAACTGCATTGGTATTGTGCAAATCTGAATGCAATAATGGTAACAATTGTATATTATTGTTATTATAGCTAAGTAACAGAATATCCTATAATCATCCCATTCGGACATTTTTCGGATCATCCGGCTTCGGATATCCGTGGGAGATCCGACGGATATCCTGATTGCCGGCGGACCTAGATAGGACATAGCGGACCTGAAACGGATATCCGTAGGATATCCGGTGTTGTTAGGGGACATTCAAGAAACGAGGGGAGAGATGCAGAACTATCTCAATGTTTTTATGCGAATACAAAAAATAGAAGCAATGAAACACTCACCGAAATTCACGCCAACACAATGCCGATCCTCTTATCCTGGCTCCTCAGGGAATGAAAGCAATCGCATGCGCACTTTATCTCCACTCCGCACACGAAAACTGTTGACAATGTCCTCTCTCCGCGTCCGTCTCTCGAATATTACAATAGTAATGTTGGTAATGTAGTCCCCTTGGTCCGCTTCACGAATGACGATGTTGCCCGATGTGTTCCAACATGCGTGGGCAACGGGAGCGTGTGTTCCCAGCGCCAAAATTGGCCAAAATGCGGCGCCACTGAGTAGTGCCGTATGAGCAATCCAGGGGACTCTGGCTGTCTCGTCACAAGCCCGAATATGACAAAAGAGGAACCGCAAATTGCCCGCATGTTTCGTCACCCAACACGCATTTAAATGATTTTACAAAACTCTCCACTTGAGTCGCTGATGGACAGAAAGATCCTGGCTGACATTTACATAACTGTCCATTTATCGATAGCATAATAGCACTGTTTACAATGCAATCACGATGGAAATCTGAAAATACTACTCTTGGCAGATGTTTTTCAACCTTGTCAAACTTAACTGTCATAGTGCATTACAACCACTGGCACTGTGATTGCCAGCAGTAGATTAACGAGAGTTGTCACGATGAAAATAACACTATTTTGGCACAAAAGATGTTTAGTAAAAATCGCAAATCTCCAAGCATAGCGAACTAAGTTGTATTCTCTGGTGTTCACCTTATAATACAAGCACAAGCAGTGGTTAACGACGAATTTTCCAGTACCTACGAAGAAATGGATGAAATTATTCACTGTCAAAGCATAGCAGGCATTAGAAAATATCAAAATTGTTCTAATTACATAAATGGATGAGGTGCCGTCGATAACATCAACTTACAATTAACGTATCCACCTCCAACGGCCGTGGCTCATTGTCAGACTGCTACAACGATGCTTCTGACTTTTGGTTTAACCACTGTTCCAGTTTATATTTTATGCGCTTACTCAGATATTAATATTGTAAATAATACAAAATATGAGGGCTTCTGAGCCCCTATCGTCGGATATTTTGCTTTACATAACTAACACGTATCACAAACGAAGCTCTCACAACTGCTCGCAACTCATAAACAATCAAAACAAAACACTACCGTGGTCTGCAGACGACCAACTTACTATCTCCGGCATACGGTTCGTTAGCTTAGGGCATTGGAAGTGTGGAGGCGCAATTTCAAATCCGCGAGCCAGCCGTTGGTGCGCCGGGCGATCGGCAATTGTCGGGAGAGTTTATCGGCGTTGCCGCCAGAGGTCGCTATGATCGACCCACGCCGCTGACTGGGCGCCGCCATATCAACCGATAACAACTGGTCCGATGTCTCAGAGACTACGCTGATAAAGCACGACTAACGATCTCAGAGACGCCGGATACCGCAGCAGATAAGGGCTTGGGGAAGACTTCTGATGCTGCAAAAAGCGACCTAGACGAAAGGGGAGTCCGATGCTAACCACGCTACTGAGCGCACGCATTTGTGGCCACGCCAACCGGCGTCTATTGTAACATGAAAATCTCCACGAAAATATACTATCGTTTATAATTGAGGTGGTTTTTGTTTACGTTAACTGCACCTTCCCCTCAAGTGGTGACCCCGACGTGATTCTCGAGTTTAAGTATATTTTTGTGAATAGCGTTAGTTGGCGTCAAAAATGGCGACTCCCCCGGACCAAGTCCCGCCAACCGGCGAAGCTTCGGTTAATCGTGTAGCGATGCGTGTGCCACCTTTTTGGCCGGAACGACCGGCGCTTTGGTTTAGCCAGTTAGAGGTGCAGTTTTCCCTCGCCGGCATAACCAGCGAACTCACAAAATTCTCCCACGTGGTCGCTCAATTGGACAACCGCCACGCCGTGGAAGTAGAGGACATTATTGTGACCCCCCCAGTGAATTCCCATACAAACGAATCAAGGACGAACTAATTTCGCGTTTGTCTACTTCCCAAGAAACGCGCATCCGTCAACTCCTCGAACACGAGGAACTCGGGGACCGGAAGCCCTCCCAATTCCTCCGCCACATCCGTTCGCTTGCGGGTAATACCGTACCCGACGACTTTGTGGGTGAATCGCTTGCCATCCTCCGCCCAAGCGATCTTGGCCACGCAGGATTCCACGGATTTGGCGGGATTGGCGAAGCTGGCCGACAAGGTATGCGAGGTGACGTCACAACCCCAGGTCGCCAGCGCCGAAGCGTATTCCGAAATGGCGGAACTTCGGAAGCAAATGGCGGAGCTAACGAGGCAGGTCGCAGCGTTGAGCACTCAAAGGTACCGCGCCCGCTCGCGCTCCAGGAGCCGCCCTCGCCATCGCAGCCCATCCGGAAACCGTGACCCGCGGTTTTGCTACTACCACGGGAAGTTTGGTGCTGCTGCCCACAAGTGCCGCCCTCCCTGTGCTTATGTGGCGGAAAACCCGAAGAGCAGCGGTTAATGGCGGCCGATGGCCGTTGCTCTACGCCCCGCCGCCTATTCGTCATCGATGCCGCAACAAAAACGGAATTTTTGGTCGATACAGGCTCCGACCTATGTGTGTATCCACGTGCCCAAGTGAAAGGACGGAAAGAATTAGCCGCCTATCAACTTTTCGCTGCAAACGGCACCGTGATCTCTACCTACGGGTGGCTCGACTTGGCCCTAAATTTCGGCCTCAAACGCGACTTCCGCTGGCGATTCGTCGTCGCGGACGTTGACAGGCCGATAATTGGCGTCGACTTCCTATCATTTTATAATCTACTAGTCGACGTTCGCCAACGTCGATTAATTGACGGCATCACCTCTTTGACGACTCGCGGCCGTGAAGTGACCTCGCCTCACCCGCAGGTGAAGACTGTAATTGACAGTTCTCGCTTTCACGCGGTGCTGGCTGAGTTCCCCCAGATCACCCGGCCATCTGGGACCCCCTGCGAATTTCGGCACACGACCGTGCATTACATTAAGACGACACCAGGTCCGCCAGTCGCCTGCAAGCCCCGCCGCCTTGCACCGGATAAGGCGAACATCGCCAAACAGGAGTTCGAGGAGATGGTGCGGAACGGCACAGCGCAGCGCTCCGACAGCTGTTGGGCATCGGCACTTCATCTAGTGCCTAAAAAGGATGGTGACTGGCGCCCTTGCGGCGACTACCGCGCACTGAACGCGCGAACCGTCCCCGATCTGTACCCGGTGCCACACATTGCGGACTTCGCCCACAATTTAGCCGGTAAGTGCGTGTTTTCCCGAATAGACCTAGTGCGTGCTTACCATCAAATACCTGTGGCCCCCGAAGACGTCCCTAAAACCGCCCTCACAACCCCCTTTGGACTCTTCGAGTTCACACGCATGCCCTTTGGCCTGCGCAACGCTGCACAGACTTTCCAGCGTTTTATCGACGAAGTGCTGCGAGGCCTCGATCACGCGTATGCGTACCTTGATGACATTCTGGTCGCATCGCGCGACGCCAATGAACACGAGTGCCACTTGCGTGCTCTTTTTAAACGGCTCAGTGAGTTCGGTATTGTAATTAACCCGGCGAAATGTGTATTAGGTGTTGACGAAGTGACTTTCCTTGGGCATACAGTGACTGCCTCTGGCATTAAGCCCACCCCTAACAAAATTGACGCTGTATAGTGCTACCCCATACCCAAGACTGTCAGGGAACTACGTCAGTTCCTTGGGATGGTAAATTTCTATAGACGGTTAATTCCGAATGCCGCTGAAGTGCAATCCCCCCTATGCGAAGTGTTGAAGGGAGGTGTGAAGGGCAGTGATCGCATCGAATGGACGGTTACCCTAGACCGCTCTTTTAACGAGTGCAAGGACGCTCTCGCGAGCGCTGCATTTGTGGCACATCCAGATGTGCGTTTGCCACTGGCCCTATTTTGTGACGCATCTGATAATGCTATTGGTGGTGCTTTAAACCAACGCGAGGGTGACGAGTGGAAACCACTTGGTTTTTTCACTCGTAAGCTGAAGCCGCCACAGCGTAAGTACAGCCCATACGACCGTGAACTTCTCGCCGTTTACGAGGGAGTGAAATATTTCCGACACATGTTGGAAGGGCGTGAGTTTACTATATTCACAGACCACAAACCCCTTGTTTACGCCTTTCAACAGAAGCCCGAAAAGTGTTCCCCCCGGCAGTTCCGGTACTTGAATTTTGTGGCCCAATTTAGCACCGACATTCGACACGTCGCCGGTCGGGAGAACGTTGTCGCGGACGCCCTTTCGCGAGTTGAAGCGCTCTCAGGTGGAATTGATTTTGACGCGCTTGCACGCTCGCAGGCGCAATTCTTTTCGAAGTGCGATGAACTTGGCAATTCCCTTACTTTAAAGAAAGTACGCATCCCCGGATGCAATGGTGAAGTTTGGTGCGACGTTTCGACCCCAACGGTGAGACCTTACCTTACGGAGTCGTTCCGTAAGCCTGTGTTTGATTCCCTCCATCAATTGTCCCACCCTGGCATTAAGGCCTCCACTAAACTTGTCTCCGAGAGGTTCGTGTGGCCGTCAATGCGGAAGGACTGCCGCACCTGGGCGCGAGCATGCATCCCCTGCCAACGCTCCAAAGTGCACCGCCACACAGTGTCCCCAACAGGCAGTTTTGTTCCCCCTTCCCAACGCTTTGACCATGTCCACATCGACATAGTGGGCCCCCTGCCAGTGTCCAATGGCTACCGCTACTGTTTAACTTGTGTTGATCGCTACTCGCGATGGGCTGAAGCCATTCCCATATCCGACGCAACGGCAGATACGGTCGCACGCGAGTTCTTTCGCGGCTGGATCTCACGTTTCGGCACCCCGTTGAGAGTCACCACGGATCAAGGCCGGCAGTTCGAGTCTGCTCTCTTTCACCGGCTTTCCGTGCTCACCGGCGCCCGCCATCTCCGTACCACTGCGTACCATCCCGCTGCCAATGGAATGGTGGAACGATTCCACCGGCAGTTAAAAGCTGCTATTATGTGCCACGAGACCGACAGCTGGTACGATACTCTACCTGCTGTGCTTCTCGGCATTCGAGCAGCTTGGAAAGCCGACATCGGCGCATCACCGGCGGAACTTCTCTACGGAGAGCCTCTTCGCCTTCCTGGAGAGTTCTTCGCTCCTACCAAGCCTGACAACGAGGACGAGTCATTCGTCGCGAAGCTGCGCCGGCACTTCCGACGGATCCAACCCGTTCCCGCCTCGCATCACGGAGAGAGGCCAGTATTTGTCCACCAGGACCTCCAGTCAGCCTCTCATGTGTTCGTGAGAACGGACGCCGCCCGGCCCCCACTGCAACCGCCGTATGAGGGCCCCTTCCGCGTCGTCCGCCGCGACGCCAAGTACTTCGTGGTCGACATGAAGGGCAAACAGAAGGCGATATCCATAGACCGCCTGAAACCCTCTTACATCTTGGCAGCGGAGGACGGACGTCACGACGACGGTGGTACAACTGGACCACCGCCAGCCAGCTCAACAACGCCGGCTGCCATCGACTCTCCGGCGACATCGATGTCCCATCCCAGCCAGGCGCCACGAACAACCCGCTCTGGGAGAAGGGTCCATTTCCCCAGGCACCTGGAGGAGTTCGCCATCTAGGCGATATACTTTTTTAAAAATGCCACTGGCGGAGCCCGCTTCACAGTGCTCCATTTTTTTTCTTTCTTTTCCTCGACCCCCTTGAATTACACTAACGAAAAATTTTCTTTCTTTCAACCATCTTTAGTGGCCTAAAGACTGCGGAGGGGGTGATGTGGAGGCGCAATTTCAAATCCGCGAGCCAGCCGTTGGTGCGCCGGGCGATCGGCAATTGTCGGGAGAGTTTATCGGCGTTGCCGCCAGAGGTCGCTATGATCGACCCACGCCGCTGACTGGGCGCCGCCATATCAACCGATAACAACTGGTCCGATGTCTCAGAGACTACGCTGATAAAGCACGACTAACGATCTCAGAGACGCCGGATACCGCAGCAGATAAGGGCTTGGGGAAGACTTCTGATGCTGCAAAAAGCGACCGAGACGAAAGGAGAGTCCGATGCTAACCACGCTACTGAGCGCACGCATTTGTGGCCACGCCAACCGGCGTCTATTGTAACATGAAAATCTCCACGAAAATATACTATCGTTTATAATTGAGGTGGTTTTTGTTTACGTTAACTGCACCTTCCCCTCAGAAGAATACATCGCGTATATTTTTGGTCTACAGCCTTACATCGGTTAAGTTACCCGTAGACTTGAAATATCCCAATAGGAAACTTGCATATATTTCAGATATAATCAATAGCCCCAAAATTATATAAAAATATATGTGTGCATACCTCGGTGAAAGTTTTTTTAACTATTTTATGAAGTGGTTTGCGATATTTAAGGCATCAAAGTTCACGAGAATTTTCAAATGCAAATGAGAATCGAAAACGCCCGATGATTGGGTGGTAGAAAAATGACGTCATAGTTCATTAGGAGGAGGCACGGCGGCACGGCCATTGTAGAGGCTGCATAATACTTGAATACCAGCGACGGCGTGGTTATGATTCATTTATTGAAGTGCAGACGGATCGGAGTTGTTCATTGTGACTTCAGGGCTATTATTTGATTATTTCTCCTCCATTGAAAGCGATAGATTGCGTAAAGATGAAGGAATATGGTTATTCTTAGGCTGATCCTGGCAAGCTTCCTGTTACCCCACACAGCACAAAGTGAATAATATGCACATAATATTCCCCAGATGGCACAGAATCCTCCGTATCTAATTCGTATGCAGATAGTATCCATTGACGAAAAGCGACGAAGCGGTAGTCAATGGATAGTATCTGCATACGAATTAGATACGGAGGATTCTGCGCCATCTGGGAAATATTATGCGAATATTATGCCACCACAATGGTATAAAACGCGCATATTATGTACATAATATGTGCATATAAATGGTATAATGTCCTCATAAATTGCGATATTATGCGCATAATATGCGGAATATATGCAGTGATGGAATGGCATAATGTTTGCATATATACGGAATATATGAGGACATTATACCATTTATATGCTCCTTTTATGTACATATTATGCACAATTTATACCATTGATGTGGCTATATATATGCACATATTATACCCATATATATGCACCTTTTATGTACATATTATGCACAATAGGGTTGTTCAAGCCTATCAGAACGGTCTAAAAAAACGAATGTATATCACTTCTGATGTAATTTCATTTCGATTGGGATGAATGACAGATGCGTTGAAAAAGTAACGATGGAATTATTAGCAATCAAAATACGAACAATTTTAAACGCCGCCAAAAACGGTCGGCCATCTTGAAATAGAGGTGATGACGACACAAGCCTGTACGGCTGGCCTGTACCCTCGATCGCTCGATGCCAAGCTGAGTACTCTGCATGCCGACTGGACATTTGCCAAGGCTATTCCTTATTTTGAAATGGCCTATGTTGTGCATGAAGCTTCCGGATGGATCAAGGCGACATGAAATCCATTCTTCAAGTTAGGCAGGCAACGTATGTAGCGTTGACAGGAATTGAAAGTTTTGTATAGCTGCATTTGCTAGGAAACTACGTGCAGTGAACTTTCATTGTGCCTCTAGTGCAAGTGAACACAATTTGTGCCCTTAATGTACCCCTAAGTGAATGATTGCATATAGACGATGAAGTAAAGAGTGAAGTGAGTTGTGAATGTAACTGCTTTGACGAAATTATTTATTTCTTCCATGCTAGTTCAATCAACCCTATACATTTCGATCCAAGGTATCTAACTATTGCCTAGGGGATATTTTTCATATTTGAGCTAGTTGTGCTTTAGGGATACATCGAACGCATATTAATTTTCAATCGTTTGTTCGCTTCTAAGTTCCGTTTGATGTTATTACCTATTCATTTTGAGCATTCACGAGTGTTTACATTTCACGAATTTCGTTGCGCTGTTGTTTGTTTTTGTTTTGGTCATATTTTGGTTACGGTAAGAGTACGGGTAAGAGTAATAGTGAAATTCGAAGTTTTTTGATGTTACAATAACCGGTTTAGCAATTTGTTTCAGCCTATTCATTTCATTGTCCTCGAAATGTCAATGTGAAATAACGTAAACTGATTCTAAGTTGTTAGTGATGAGTGAGAAGTGAGGTGTGGAGAATCTTTCGAACCTCAAGGAGTGCAAATTCTTTTAGCGTGTGCAGAGTGATTGGAAAACCGATTATCATGTTTTATTAGTGTTTTATATTTATTGTGAGTCAAGTTTTTCATTGAATCAGTTGATTCGGAATATACTGATTATATGTATCAAAAAGACAACTCGTGAAATGTGTACGTTGTAGTGCTATTTATGATATGATGAGCAATAAACATGTACAAGTGAGGGTAATTTTGCTTATTATTACTCTTACTAAAGGATAAATTTGGATTTTCTTTAAACACTGATCTGGCGGCAGACGCTGGAGATCTTGAAAAAAAGTGGAATAACCCTGCTGAGTCACTTAAACGACACTACAGTAGGGCATCTACAGGCTTGTGACGTCACACATCAATTCAAGATGGAAGTAGGGCTTTTTGGCATAACGTAAAATTTGTCACTGTTTAAAGCCTTCTCTAAACATGTACAATGAAGAAAATAGCATAATATTATTGTCATTGCTCCTTCTGAAGCACGATCTTTCGATTTCTTAAATAAAAAAAATATGGCGAAGAACCCTATTTATACCATGGATGTGGCCTAAAATATATGCGCATATTATACCATTTATATGCTCCTTCTGGCACGATTTATACCATTGATGTGACTAAATATACGTATATATTTTTTTTAGATCACGAGATGTGGGTCAATTGTAAATATTATTAATTTTTTCCAAACTTCGCCAACGTTTCGGACATTATATTTGTCCATCCTCAGGGCTTTAAGTCTGATGTTGTTTTTTAAAAACGACATCATCATCAGACACAACAACATCAGACTTAAAGCTTCAAACAACATTATATATATATATATATATATATCAATATATATATATCAATTATATATATATATATAATAAGGGGTCGTGAAGCATAAAAGTTTGGCTAAATATACGCACATATTATATACCCATATATACCATTAGTATGCACCTTTAGGTACATGTTATGCACATTTTATACCATATCTACGAACCTTTTATGCATATTTTATACCGTTGATATGTGATAATATGCAGTTGCATAATATTCGAAAATTACATGAATAAAAATTGATTTCTGGAAACGAGGAGAAATTTAATGAATCATTCATCTAGACACAGCATAGGTACATTGCACTAAAACAAGGCACAATCCTTCTGCGTTGTATCACAAATATACAAATATTCAGTTAGGAGTCCTCTATCATCGCAAATTTGGTTTAAATATCATGTGAATGACATCTAAAGACAAACATTAACCCTTCCATAATCGTTACTCATGAAATTGCGATTAGAAAGTACAAAGTATGTCACACGAATTCACAATCACAACACACGCGATGATTCATTCCATGACATCCGCATGGTTGAACATCTACGATCTTTTCTTAGCGAATGTATTAAAAATGGTCCAAAATGTGATTCCAAGCCACAAAGAGGTCTTCTAATCGCATAATTATCTCTGTGTTAGTCATAGAGTTGTGGCGAGCAATCACGCAAACGATGTAAGCAAGCCGTTCTTGAAAATGCACTCCGAAACAATAAAGATAATATTGTCATTAATAATCACAAATTAAAATAATAATATGCATATGTGATCAAGTATGTGATATCTTCAGGGCGAAAGTGCAGCTCACAACCTGGATCAGTACCTAAGTGCCAAAACTTCTCAGGGAAAAATTTCTGCTGTGTAAGTCATTTGGAACTGTCACCTATCTGCTTTGTACCACTGATTTGTATGTGCTTTTGAACTACTGTGGAATTGAAACACGGTACACAGCAGTTCATGACGTCTTAGCATCCTACCATGTCATCAACTCATTTGTAACATATTTTGAACTGCCTCGGATTTCCATTGGAAACTGCTATGGGACTCATTTGGATTTAAATTTGGAACTCGTTTGTACCACTCGTTCATCCGTTTTGAAACTGATTTGTACCAGTTGGACACCCATTTGGAACTCATTTGTACACCATGCCACCTGCTTTGTAGCAGTTCTAGATGGCGTATTCAATTTTCTTGAAGTTTATTTTAGTCTGTTTCGGATATTTAGGCAAAATGACTATTACGAATGGAAGTGCGGCAGTGCCGCAATTTCACTATAGCTCCATTGCTTTGCAAAGCAATAGTCATAAACGAAAGACCTTCAAGCTTGACAAGCTTAACACAAGTTTCATGTTTTCATATAGGGGAGTGAGGGGTAAGTCACTTTGGTGGTCAAGAAAGTCCTTATCGAGAGCTTAATTCCGATCTTACGTGGTTGATGTGGATCATTCAGTGTCCATTTTTGAGTGGAATGCCTTCGTTTCTGGAAAATATTTTTCTTGAAAACCGTCATGTTAAATATCTGAAAATGCTATGGGAAATGCGAAAAAAGGCCTTTCCGGGTAATCGAACTTGTCAACCTCGACATTGAAATATATTTTCGAAGGAGGGATTCATGGCGAAAAAATTCAACCCTAAAATACGGATCCAAATATGGACATAAACCATTTCCTAGGGATCGCGAAGACAATACATCGGTATGTTTTATCATAGAGTAAGTATATTATATACTTACTCTATGGTTTTATGTATATTAATCTATGCAAAATACTACTTTTCCGGTAATATCAAAGAACGAAAGCAATGAAAGAAAAGGTTGCAAATATGCCGTAAAATTCGCAATATTTATAATTGCGAAGTATACTTTGAAAGTATAGACATTGAATTTTTACGATAATAATATACTTGGAAACGCAAAAAAACGCGAGCGCTATGAATTTGTTATTGAATACCTTTATTATACGCAACCAAAATTCTCGGTACGTAGTGAAGGTAATCTCGTCGCATTTCAAATCGGACCCAAAAATACGATTTAAGCCACAAGGAAAATAGAATAATTTTTAAACTAATTCGAGTGATTATTTGGGAGTTCCGTTTCTATTAACTGACTTGCGATTATTTCTTATTAAACCACGTATGCATTTTTATTGCATATATTAAAGAATTTTCGTTTTCTCGACCAAACGTATCAGACTGAACCTGGCCATGGTATGTTGGCGCGTAGAAGACAGTTCCAAAACAAATGATCACGTATATAAATCGCATGGATTTGTTCACAAAGAATTACAAACGTATGGAAAGCCGTTATACATGAATCTTCTCAGTACACAACAGTTACAATACGAATGATGACGTCTGGAAATCCTGCCGAATCGTTCAAACGTAGTTCCAAATGAGTAGAAAGCAGTTCCAAACGAACACACTCTGTACAAAGGAGTTCCAAAGGGGATCACAAATGAGTTACAAACGTCTTCATATTTCTAATTTTTGGTACAAATGAGTGAAAATGAGTTTCACAGCAGTTCCAATGCAGATTTTGGTGTTCCAAAGCAGTTTCAAAAGGCTTCCAAAGCAGTTGCAAAGCAAAAATTTTTCCCTGAGTTCGTCTTTCCTTGGAATAGCCTTCCTTCACTTTTCAAGCTGGGACTCTGACTGAAAAAGTACCGTCATAAGATATACATTTAGGTAATTAAAAAAATTAATTAAAGTACTGGGAATAACACTCAAAATTAGGAGCTGATAATTTCAGATTTGCTTTCAAACCCTATGACAAACGACAACGACTCACGTACGTGTACTTACTTTGATTTTAAATAAAGTCCTGTTCTTCATACCATGAAGCTTATTATTCCTTATCGTATATGCGTTACCAGAATAGTACTGTGACATAAAATAGTTCCGTAGACCCATCTTTTCCTCATTAATATTAGATTTTTCAATAGACGTTCTACTACTACGGCAGTATGGCTACGGCTGGCTACGGGAACAACTAACAACAATGAACAACAACACAACGGCCATGGACAACGGCAATGGCTACCAAGCTGCCTACCTCGCTAGACCGGAATATGCCGGTGTGTAAAATAAAAAAATAATAATAATAGTGGAGTATTCTGCGAACGATACGAAATTGTTAGTGATATATTAAAACATAAGTTTTTCACATTTTTTGATACAGAGGATGTATGATCATCGATTTTTACGGATACAATCAAGTTTACGGCGGCATAATATTTAAATATAATGTGCATATTATTCGCATATTATGTGCATAATCGACGGAATATTATTTGCATATTATGCCTATCCATTTATGCAACTTTCATACTGAATAGGATTTTTGAGTTTGCTGGGTGGCTGCTGATTTATGATTCTTATATGAATCATAATTAACGATGAAATGTTACTAACAATGTAATAATATACATATTATGTCAATATTATAGTAATAGTTTACGGCGGCATAATATTTAAATATTATGTGCATATTATTCGCATAATATGTGCATAATCGACGGAATATTATTTGCATATTATACCTATCCATTTATGCAACTTTTATACGGTATAAATTTTGAGTGTGCTGTGTGGGACTTATTCCATCATGATATAACAGGGCATTTTAGTGAAACTGTTGACTTCGTCGGCGCCGAAAGTCGATGGCGAGAAATGGAAAGGTAGCTGATGTGCATCTGAAATGTTTTATAGTTCATAACAAAGTGATACTTGCGTATAATATTGGCGAAAGCGTATACTCATGTGAAATGTGTATTCTTTTGGCAGTAAATAAATAAATAAATAAATAAATAAATAAATAAACTTTATTGGCTCTAGGAATCCTTTCCTTTGGAGCCTAAATTAATACATAATCATAAACACTCAGGCTGAGAAGGTTAACATAAAAAAAAGAAGAAATCATGAAACACTTAACCAACCAACTCAAACAACCACCTGTATACAGATTTCCAAAGACATGAAACAAAATCGAAAACCATACAAAAAACATAAAAACCCAAAAATTGCAAGTTGCAGACGCTTATATAAATTCAGGTATCATAAAAATAAAAAGAAAACAAAGACTTTTTGAAATTATTGAATGTTGAGATATTTTTTAACTCTTGAGGAATCGAATTCCATACATGACATGAATTAATATAAAATGAATTTTGGTACATGGTTGTTTTATGAATAGGTACAATTAATTTATTTTTATTTCTTGTAAATCTTGTTTTTTTCATAAAGTTATCTATGTAAGGCTGGAAAATGTAACAAGGAGTTTCAGTTTTTAAAAGTTTATACATAAATAGACCCATTTGAAATTTTCTTCTTTTTTCAATTTTTAACATTTTTAATTCCTTATAATATGGAGTGACATGCTCATAATATCCAATGTTACACACATAACGCAAGATACAATTTTGTATTTTCTGTAATTTAGATATCTGACATTTATTAATGTTCGACATCACCAAAGAACAGTAATCAATATGAGGAATCAACAAAGCATTCTCTAGTTTGAGTCTCAATGGTATTGGCATTAGGTTACGGAAGCATTTTAACTGGTGCAAAGATTTAATTACCTTATTAGAAATGCATGCTATGTGTTCGTCCCAAGTTAGTGTTTTATTTAGAATAACGCCTAAATTTTTAACCTTTTCAGAATAATCTATTTCTACGTCATTTACTTGAATTTTAGGCAGTAAGCCGATGTTTATGGAAGACAAGACCTTGGCACTGCCTATTATAATGCTCTTAGTTTTCTGTGAGTTTAGTTTCAGACAATTTTTAGACGCCCATTCACATATAATTGAGATATCTTCGTTAACTTGTGCAATGGCGCTAGAGATCGCATTGCGATCGCAGTCAATATAGATCTGCAAGTCATCAGCATATAGATGGTACTTACAATGACGTATCTTATTTGGGAGGTCCTGAATGTAAATGACAAAGAGCAATGGCCCCAGTATTGACCCTTGGGGGACCCCATGTTCGACAGGGAGTAATTCAGAATGTACATTGTTTTTCCGATCATTCACCGCCTGGAAACGTTGACTCAAGTAAGAACGGAACCATTGTAAAACAGAAGTAGATATTTTCAAATTAGATAGTCTTTTAAAAGTATACTATGGTTAACACAATCAAAAGCTTTACTAAAGTCGAAGAGTACCAATATTGTTATTTTCTGCTTATCCATTGAAAGTCTTATGTCATCTCTTATTTTAATCAATGCTGTTTGAGTACTATAACCTTTGCGAAACCCAGATTGAAAATTGTTTAAAAAATTATTTTTAGACAGATGTTCAGTAACACAATTAAACACGAATCTTTCAAGAGGTTTTGATAAGGCACACAGTATTGCAATAGGGCGGTAGTCAGACATTTCTACAGGATTGGGCTTCTTTTTAATTGGTTGAATGAGAGCAGATTTCCACAAGGAGGGGAAGTTAGAGTAATCTAACGAGCAATTATAAATTGAAAGCAAAATTGGAAGAGCTAGATGAAGAATCTTTTTAATTACCTTAATACTGATTTCATCTACTCCCGAAGAGTTTGAATTTACCATTGAAATGTATTTTAATAGTAGATCGGGGGTAAAATGAGGGAAATAAAGATTTTCATCGCTAAATTCACGCTCAATGCAAGTATTGACATCGAGACGCTCTTCCTCGTCTATACAATGAGACGATGTGGAACTATTTAGAAAATAGGTATTAAGCTCATTGGGGGGGAAATTAATATTGGTGGGTTCATTTCTGGAATTTCCCAGACCCAATCTTTTAATTTCTTGCCACAGAGAACGAGCGTCATATTTATCTGATAAGCAAGAAAAGAAGTAGTTAACTTTTGCATTATGCTGCATTTGCTTCACTTTATTTCGGGAGACTTTATATTCATTGTATTTTTGAGCAGACCGAGTTCTTCGAAAGTGCCTACGTAAAGAATCTCTGTGACTCATGGCGTTTTGTATTTCTTGAGAGAGCCAGGGACATGGGTTACGTCTTAATTTTATTTTTTTAATGGGGGCGTGTCTATCTAAAAGACAAGTAAGGTGGGAATTGAATATTGCCACTTTTTCATTGACATCACGCGTTAAAAAGAAATCCTCCCATGATAGACCGTTCCAGCCCATTTCAAACATAACGTAATCAAGTTTAGCCAAATCCCGGAAACAGATTTCAGGAGGTTTATATGGTGTCGGGTTGAAAATATAGTTCACATACACTAAGTCATGCTCTGATAGAAAGTTCACAGATTCTTGACCAAAGTCATCCACTTTTCTGGCATCGTCAACAATGATTAGGTCAAGCAAAGTCTGACTTGATTCAAGAATATGTGTGGCTTGAAAAGAAGGCAGATGAAGATTATAACTAAATAATAAATTCTTAAGATAAGCACTCTTACGTGTATCTTTAAGCACATCAATGTTGAAATCCCCACAAATAATGACATTTTTATACATAGGTATGTACTTACATATTAAGGTTTCAAAATCATCACATACATAGCAACTATTTGGTGGTCTATACATAACTACAAACAATAACTTGCCATTAGCATTAGAGACATCAATAAACATAAATTCAGGTTTTCGAGGAGTACCATCGGACTTTTCAAGGACTTTACAATTAAAGCGATCATGAATATACGCAGCCACACCACCACCAACTCTATCGAGTCGATCATTCCGAATTAACTGATAATTTTGGAGGTTCACCATATTATTGTTTATGTGTTCTTTCAGCCAGGTTTCGGATATTCCAATTAAATGATAACTTTTTGCATAAAAATAATGTCTAAATTCATCAATGTGCGCAAATAAAGATTGAGCATTGACATGACATACACTAAGTTTTTGTGGCTCGCGTACAACAGTAGCTTTGGTGCTAAAAGGTAATGTGTTGATTTCAGAGTTTAAACGTGCACATGTATCCTATTTGACCCTCTGTAGGTCTTCTTCGGTGTTCACCTGGACTCGATCGGCACCTTCACTTTTTCTTACATACACTTTTCCATTTCTTATCCAGACAAACTTGATTTTACCCTCCTTTCTTAGGCTGCGGGCTATGCTGTGTAGTTTTCTGTTAAGTGGGGTCAATGATTCATTTACATAGATGAGGGGATTCAGTGAATGGGGCTTCAAATGGGGCACATCTAAGTCCTTCAAGTATAAATTTCTTTTCCTTTTACGTAGCTGGACAAATTCCTCTGCAACACGGGACCTCATGAAGCGTACTAAAATTGCACGGCTTGAGTTATCCGCTGAGCGACTACCAACGCGGAATGCATAGTCAATATCATTGATATCAACTTTTAACCCCAAAGATAATCCCGTTGCAATAACGAGGGAATCAACAACTTCAACGTCAGACGTAGGAATACCTCTTATCTCTACCACATTCCGCAATTGCTCCTGCTCAATTTGGTTTAAGCGAACTTCACAATCGGACAGTTTGCTAGTGAGAACTTTATTTTCACTCAAGAGCTCATCCAGCTTATTACTTAATTTTGAGAGGTTATCGTTAATAAGCTCAATAGACTTCGCGTGCTCACTCACAGATACCTGCCATGTAGAGATGGTATCCTTAAATGCAATCTGCTCGTCGTGGATGGAGTTGACGCGCAGCAGAAGGGTCTGCAACAGCTCCTTTGTGGTTTCCTCCTCGCCCGGAAGAGTAGGAGACGCAGCACGGATGCCTCTCACGGGGGTTTCCTCTCTGCGGTCTGTGCGATGTTTCCCAAGACATTTGCTGCAAGTCCACGGCTTTTGCAGATCTAGGATTGTCTTGAAGTCCTCCTCAGTTAGAGAATTGCAAGACGGATGTTGCAAACTCTTGCATGCACTGCAGGAGAGGCTACAGCCGCGTTTTGTAGGAAGGCCACATATTACGCAATTGGGCATTACGAGGCGAGCGAGAATAGGTCTCAAGCGAAAACCGAGCGACCGCGAACAACACGACCGTTCACCTTCACTGCCTGAGCGAGACTGTTGAATTTTTTTGTAATAAAATAAATCAGAATTTAGGATAAAATTTCCTTTAAAATGACGTATAGTTCATTATTATAGCATTCAGTGAAGCCAGGATATAAATTTGCAAAGTACAGCGGCACATCATTTTGACGCCGACAGTAGAAGAAAACGCTGTCTTCTTGGCTGGCACTCGAATGCATGAGGATCAGCGTTGCTCTATATTTTCATATTTCCTCCCTTGACTTTAAACATCATGGAATTTCCTGTGTCCTTCCGTAAATGAAATTGAACAAGTGCCGTAAATAATTTGAGTCCATCGTACCCATCGAGAAACACCGCTATCTCGATTTTTGTTGAAAAGTTGAGTTTTTATTCTACGGCGGCCGAATTATCGAAACATTTCAGTTTCAAGTTATTCAGTCAATGAAATATGGATATATTATTAATATTACAGTTATCTTCGCTCACATAGCATACGAGTTTATCATTCCGTTTATTATACTCTTATTTTTCCGTAACGCTCATCCGGACAGACGGCATGCATCGAGGCTTTTCTTCTAATTTCCTCCGTGGGAATGCAGACGATATTTTTTCTGGGGTGTTATTGCACAGAGGAACAATGCACCACTTGTAATTTTCCCTTATTTCACCCATGTTCTCCTTTAAACGCAACGTGGCTCTTCCAAACCTGCAGTTACTGGGCTTGGATCTTGGACTCCTACTGAACTATGACGTCACGGCCTAAGATTAGTGGGGGCGGTATTTTTTAGCCCGCGAAACTCGGGAGACTTTTGGGAGTCATTTTCTAGTGTATAAACTGACTTTTAAGCGGAAAAAAGTATATTGCGGTACTAAGTGTTAACTGTAGTATATCAGCATACTGCTTATAAAAAGTATGCAATTTCCCTATAGATGGGTCATTTCCAAATATAAAAAAAACAGGCGATACAGAATGTTGATTTCCCTATGCTAAAAAGATTGAAAAAATATACTGTGGTGATAAAAATGATCAAAAAGTACTAAATAATACGACAAATAAAACATTTATTCACAAAACACAAAGCAATGTATTTGCATTCAATATTCCAAAATCTACTCACATAACTGTAAATCAATTCTTGAGAACGAAAAAAATCCTCACCGTATGTTTTTTTAAATATTAAGTATTGTAGCAGCGAGCATCTATGATATGAATCTAGTTCACTCCAAATATATTACTTATGATAAACAAAATATCCACCTGCAACCAATTTTCCCAAATCTTTTCAAACGACGGAAAATGAAACCACCTACTCATTGAAAATATTCCGCATCGATAATGCGTGTGTTTAAAGTGAATTTCGCCCAGTTAAAAATTCTTTATTTATCACAAAGCAATCCATTTGTTATAATTATTACCAATTATCTCCAAACAATTACAAATTCACTGTTACGCATGTAAGAAATTATTGCGTACCGCTATTCAATTTCTCTGATGTTTAGCTTTGATAATAAATAATCCATAATATAATAATCTTCCGATGATGTGAACTACACTTTCTTGAAAAATGTTTACTCATTGCAAAGCACTGCATTTGCCACCAATATTTTCAAATCTGCGTATCCATGACATTGTTCGTATTAATTTTCGTTTTACCCATCTCATTTAATTAATGATTAAGTAATTCCTGGAGTATAGGCCATGTTATATGATACCAAAAAGTTCTTAGCCAACGTTTCGGTTTATTTGAAAACTTGTTTAGGGATATGCATGAAAAAATGAGAATAGAATAAAATAAAATAACATACAATATTGATAGATAAATAAAGGTTACAAAAAAGTTTTTTTACAATAACATAATTTTTAAAAATGAGGAGGGTATACACAAGAATTTTAACATAACCTTGGACCTAACGTAGTTTTGCACATATATGTTTATTGATAGTCGGTAACTAAGCTATTACTAAACATATTTACCATTAATTTCTAATAATTAAATGAAAATACATTTTGCTTAGGTTTTCAAAGTCTGTTTTTTTTTATATATCTGTTAGTTGATTTAGGTGTATGAACCTTTTCTTTGATTTTGTTCGTATTTAATGAGATTCTATTTTATTAGTAGACGGCCATTAATTATGTGGGGTGATTTTGGGAATCCTCCTTAATTCCTTCCCTGTAGTGAGATTGTTTTCGACGCCATCCCTCTACGCCACGTGATTGTTCACAATACGTATTTTCAGTGTAAACACGTTAATATATGCTTCATTGAGCTGGATTTATTTAAAAAAACAATTTTTTAAAATTATTTTTATTCGAGATTGGTTAATAGGGTGGTTTCCTATTATTTTTTATTGCCTAAATCGAAAGATTATTACTCCTGGAGTACGTATTTTACGCTTTTAGATTTTTATTTGACGATATCTATTTTTTGCAATTAAATGAAAAGTGAAAATTTTCAATCGCGCGAAAACGCGACCGGTAAGTATGAATGCTGGGAAAACTCCGTGTGACGTCGTTCTGGTTCCCGCTGCCGCAAGTGAGGTGACCTTGGGGCGAGGCTCTGAGTGCTGATACGACGCAGGATGCTAGCAGGTAGCTGAGTACCATGCTAGCTGGTAGCGCTTGGCTTAAATAAGGAATATTAACACCCCATCCAACAAAGGAAACTTTCTGACCATAGGCAGTTTTAATAGGTGATTATTAAGAGATGTTTCCCTGAGCTCTGTGCCCCATGTATGCATTGGTAACCTCAGACGATGTAAAACTCCTATCTTCTCGTATAGAAACTAGGTCCCTGTGACGTCACGTGGAGTGGCATCGCATGGGCCTTTTTCAAATGGGGATAAAATTGACCCTTGCCATTCGTCTAAACCGGTATTTCTAAAACCAAATAATTTGTATATTACGAATACACTAATGGTGGGTAACGAATCGTAATCAATGCCTTTCGTTTATAATGAAATACGTGCTCCAGAAGTAATAATCTTTCGATTTAGGCAATTTAAAAATAATAGGAAACCACCCTATTGCGTCAGGTACAGAAATTAGGTATAGAAAACATGTGAGATAAACTAGAAATGTGTAAAGGATTTGATTTTCCACTTGATGTCAGCACAGGAGAGAGGGTCACTCGTATCCCATGGCAACCAAGTTTTTGTGTATTTCTTCAATCAATATCTATATGTAGTTCTGTTTTGAAAAGAAATCACATGTGTACCCTATCATAAAATAAAAAAAACTTGTTCTATTCAACATATTATTTTTAATTTTACGACCTGGGTTTCTGTATATCATGCTATCATCAGGATGACAGCATGATATGCAAAAACATATGGTCGTACTATTTAAAATAAAGTGTGGAATAGAACAAAGAATTTCTATTTTGTGATGAAGCAGTTCTACAATGTAACGCCGGAGGCCGTGTCCTAAGGCCGTATCACACTAGCGACTGCGACCGCCGCACAGTGGGCTGAAATCGAAAAAAGCTGGACAAAACCTCGAAAATGGTTTTTTTGAGGTTGGAAGTTGAAACTTTGCACAGTTGTTGCCAACACATTAGTGCATTTTTTGACGCAAAATTTTTTTCTTAGGCTAATTTTTTATATAAAATACATAGCCTCAAAGTTGAACAAATTGGGCGCAAATTGCCCGCTTTGAATTTTTTTAGAAATTCAGCATGTTTAAACTAATGTCACACCGTTAGTAGTTATTCAATAGCAACAAAAATGTATAAAATTGTTAAACGGTTTGTTATAGAGGAAACCATCAACTTTCATTCTTAAGTCCGTATCACACTAGCGACTGCGGCCGGCGCTGCGGCTGCGACCGCGGCTGCGACTGGCCCGTCGACCAATCAGAGCGAGGCAGTCGCAGTCGCAGCCAATCAGAGAGCTCCATTTCAATCTCGCGCGCTTGCGGTAGACGTGTTTGTTTGTTTTGGTTACCGTAGCGAGGGAAGTTCAAGAAGGTTATAAGATAACGCTGAGATAATTTCGGACTTTTAAAGTGAAGATGGAAGCCCAGTATATTGGATATTGCACCCGAGTACACAGGTGAATGAAAATGAAGTACGCTTTAACATATTTTAGGAACATTTTCAACAATAGCTGCTCTCTATCTATTCTTTGGGCTTTCGTAAACAAACATGCCACAAGCAGAAACGTTCATACGTGCGCATGCGCGATCGTGGCGTCGGCCGCAATGTGTGATGGGGTGCAGTCGCAGCCGCAGCCGAAATCGCGGTCGCAGCGGCGGTCGCAGTCGCTAGTGTGATACGGCCTTTAGTTGTTGTATTTGTGACCAATACGATACAAAATGGCGGACCCTGTTTTTCGTCGAATTTTTGTGTTTATGTAGGATTTTAAAAAAAGGATCACCGAGTTACCTCGAGATATTTACACCACATATACAACAAAGTATATAGATTATGATAATCGGAAGTACAGCTGCGACCACCTGCGATGCCGAAATTAAGATCGATTTTTCGAACGTGCGGCACCGCCCGGAGCTGGCTGCTGGCCACGGGAATTGCCGTACTCGACGGATGTTGGATAGTGAATCATTTTAAGCAAGTTCATTGTATAAAAGCTATGATATATTATTACTACATTTATTTTCCTTTTGTTGTAACCTGATTTATTTACTGTATTGTAATATTTATCGTCGATGCAGTACAAAATGGCGCGCCGCTGCGACCGCGACTGCGGCTGCGACTGTCCCGTCGACCAATCAGAGCGAGGCAGTCGCAGTCGCAGCCAATCAGAGAGCTCCATTTCAATCTCGCGCGCTTGCAGCAGACGTGTTTGTTTTGGTTACCGTAGCGAGGGAAGTTCAAGAAGGTTATAAGATAACGCTGAGATAATTTCGGACTTTTAAAGTGAAGATGGAAGCCCAGTATATTGGATATTGCACCCGAGTACACAGGTGAATGAAAATGAAGTACGCTTTAACATATTTTAGAAACAATTTCAACAATTGCTGCTCTCTATCTATTCTTTGGGCATTTGTAAACAAACATGCCACAAGCAGAAACGTTCATACGTGCGCATGCGCGACCGTGGCGTCGGCCGCAATGTGTGATGGGGTGCAGTCGCAGCCGCAGCCGAAATCGCGGTCGCAGCGGCGGTCGCAGTCGCTAGTGTGATACGGCCTTTACATATATGCCCTCTCATCCCCTTGTATGAAAGGTGTGATAAAAAAGACTCAGATTTACAACGACTCCGTTAATTTTAGTGGTGTAAACAATTTGTTTTAAGCATACTGCTAATAATAGATGTGGCTTCTTTACATCAAAATTGAAAGTTACAGGAACGAAAACTTCTGCAATCCCAAGCGCTCAAAGTTGGGCAACTTGATTTTACGCGCAAAAAACGGGTAATTTTTTGAGAAAAAATTAAGTACAGGAGTATTGAGTCGAAGATTTTTAAAAGTACATATTACAACGTGGAAATACATTCTCCTTCGTATGTTTTTTTTTTGCATTGAAATAGGATAGTTTCCTTCATCAAAGAAAACGGAATGCATTGATTGCGATTCGTTACCCACCATTAGTGTATTCATAATATACAAATTATTTGGTTTTAGAAATCCCAGTTCAGACGAATGGCAATGGTCAATTTTAACTTCATTTGAAAAAGGCCAGATTGGCGCCCATGCGATTCCACTCCACGTGACGTCACAGGAACCTAGTTTATATACGAGAACCTAGTTCTATACGAGTAGATGGGAGTTTTACATCGTCTGAGATTACCAATGCATGCATGAGGCACAGAGCTCAGGGAAACATCCCATAATAATCACACGTTAAACATACCTAAGTTCGGAAAGTTTCCTTCTTTTTATACGGGAATAATAATCCTTACTTAAGCCAAGCGCTACCTGCTAGCAGGGTACCCTGCTACCTGCTAGCAGCCTGCGTTGTATCAGCGCTCAAGCCTCGCCCCAAGGTCACCTCAAATGCCGACAGCTGGAATCAGAAATACGTCACACGGACTTTTCCCATCATTCCTACTTAGCCGTCGCGTTTTCGCGCGCTTGAAATTTTTCACTTTTCATTTAATCGCGAAAAATAGATGTCGTCATTTAAAAATCTAAAAGCGTGAAATACGTACTCCAGGAGTAATAATCTTTCGATTTAGGCAATAAAAAAATAATAGGAAACCGCACCCTATTGATTGCTCCGTTTAGACGATAGAACTCCTCAAACTTGGGTATCTTGCCTTTTTTTTACAGACATAGTAGTGCAATCATCGAAAAGACCACTGCAAGGGATGAAATACGATTTGATGCTTTCCCGGCGAATGATGTTGGTAAACTCTTCTCGGGATTCAACTAAATTTATCACTTGGGATGAGTCCCGAGTAGGAACTTGAAACGTTGGCCATTATGGAAAAACTAACCCGATGGGAATCCCGAGAAGAGTCCACCCACACTGCAAAGGGATTTTTTAAAGATATAATTGCCTTGATTGCAGTGGCGCCGACTCCATGGGGCCTGAGGGGGCCCGAGCCCCCTCAAAGATTTGTTTTGGGGGGCGGAGCCCCCTCAATAATTCAAGAAAATAATTAAGTTATATTATGCCTTGTGAAATCACAAAAATATATTGGCGATTTTTATTTCCCTTGCTTGACGATAGTCAGTGGCACCGACTCCATGGGGCTTGAGGGGCCCGAGTCCCCCCAAAAATTCGTTATGGGGGTGAAGCAAAAAATGTAAGGCTTTTCGACTATCTTCTGAGTGTCAAGTTATTGAGAATCGAGTTTTCAGGTTTCTAATGTTGATCAGATGGAATCTAAAATGCTTTAAAAAACTTTAAAACTCACTCTTTATAAATTTTCCCGGGAAAGGCCCCCGGATTGCCCCCCCCCCCCCATATTTTTTATAAGTCGGCACCCCTGACGATAGTTACCTTTTAAAAATAAATTCAACACGGAGTGTTGAAACAAATAATTATAAGGTTAAGCAGGTTAACTGAATCAAGTGTTGTGAATCATGGTAGTGTTTCGGTGCTGCGACACACTTTCAATTTCACTTCTTCCTGGGGCAAGACCTCCGATATGGGCCCCCCCAATATTTTTTATAAGTCGGCGCCCCTGCTTGGTTGCATTTTAAATCAGGACCTTCTAAGCCACATGGCTTGTCAGAAGATTCCGTAGTATTCATACCAGTGGCATGTTACATAGTGGAAAATGATATGCACACACAAAACAGGACTCAAAACCAATCTCATAAAAATGAAAAACTTAAAAAACCTGTAACATGAATACATTTTCCAAAGTATAACATAATATTGCAATGATATAAGAAAAAGAAAATTCACAAAGATCACAGAAATGTAACATATTCATAAATATAGTGCTTAGTTTCAGTGGCGGCTGGTGGTAATTTATCTAGGGTGTGCATTAGAGTAGATATACGATGATTTAATTATATTATGTTAATCCTAATCCATGAGCGTCATATTTCGTCGTAATAGAATACATAGCAAGCAAAACATATCACTGGTACACTCTACCCTTAAAATTGCATGAACAGAAATAATATTAGCATGTGTGAAAATAATTATTCTCAACACACCTTTACAAGTGACGGTAGTTGAAATTCATTCTCTTTTCCTTACACCCTATGAGGAAGTAGTGTAGAAAACGGCTATACAGATGGCTCTGTAGACGGACTAGGATCCTGGGCGCAGGTAGTGTAGGTGGCGGCTACACCACTACACTACCTGCTAGTCAGTCACCAAAAACATGCGCGTGCGCATTCGCATGGTTTTGAGTCTGCTCCCATCGCCCCTTTGAACAGTACATACCCCCCCGCTTACCTCGTCCCGCCAGAGCTCCCTCAAGCGATCGCACAGACCGAAAATGCGCCCGGCATGATGCCACGGGATCGCACACTTGTAGAGCGGTGAATTCGAAAAGGAGATAGCTGTAGCGTTCGGAGGCTCATGTTTCTTATACATGCAGACAGTACTTTTATCCTTCGCGTTGCAAAGGAATAGTTTTCTTTTATAATTTATTCATCTTTGGGTGTGCACTTGCTAACATGCGTATACGCACGCGCCGCCACTGCTTAGTTTTAAGGGATTAAAAATTCACAATATCATTAATTAACCACTCCTTGATACTTTTTTTAATTTCTGCCATTCCTTTTAAATTTCTCAATTGCTTAGGCATACAATTAAAAGTATATGGTATAATATACGTAGGTAACCTTTTTCCATATGAATTTTGATAATTATAAGTTATCAGCATATGAGTATTTCTTTTAGACATACAATGTCTATTCATACAGGGAACTTGGTATTCTTTCTTAAAATAATTTTCCACAATGATGAACCATTTAAATAATTTATCTACAGTCAAAACATTATATTTAACGCAAATTGATTTCAAATCAATGTCACCACAATATGAGAACCCATATCCAAAGCAATTGATTTTTGAATTCTTTTTTTATTTCTAATTATTGTGTTTAATAGTGTATTACAGGCCATTCCTCCAAACTGTGATTACATATCTCAGTATGCTCTCAACCATTGCAAAATAAATTATTAATTTAGTCTTTTTGGGTACAATTTGCCTGAGCATAAACATTTGATAAGACACGGTTCTTAATTTTTTATTAATTTTGTCAATGTGAAGAGAGAATTTGAAGTGCTCATCAATGGTCACACCAAGGTAAGTTTACTTCTCTACCTGGTCCAATGAAGGACAGTCGCAGTTATCAACAAGATCAATATTATTGTCATGAATACATTTGTGGGGATGGATTTTTACATTTGCCTCTTTCCTCATTTTACTCATTGAGGATATATGTATAATCGACGTTTCATCTTTATTAATAATTGAATTATTGTCATGCGCCCAAACATTTAACATATTAAAGTCTATTTGCATCCTTTTATGGCATGTTTCAAAATTTTTATGGACACTTACTAACACAATGTCATCAGCATACATGATTATTTTAGTATGCCGAATAGCTAGGCATATATCATTTATATATATCAAAAAGATGTTGGAATTATTATTATTCATATCCGATTCCTTCTGAATTTGCTGTTCCTACTTTTTCATTCGCAAAGAAATCGAGTATCAGATTTTATTACTTTTGCTAATCCTCCGACGGGGGAGGCAAACCCCAAAAAGTGGGACCCTGCGTCTTAAGTCTTAAACTAACACCACACATTCCTCTCTAAACTTGGATTCCTGCCTTTATTTCATCAAAAGGGATTATAGTCTTTCATTCCAACAAAATGGAGCCCTTTGACGACACCCTTTGATGCCTCTCTGTTCGTTTTCACAGTAATTAGCATCTTTTTCTGTCTACGTAAGTATTATGGTGGTTTCCTATTATTTTTTATTGCCTAAATCGAAAGATTATTACTCCCGGAGTACGTATTTCACGCTTTTAGATTTTTAAATGACGATATCTATTTTTCGCGATTAAATGAAAAGTGAAAATTTTCAAGCGCGCGGAAACGCGACGCGTAAGTATGAATGCCGGGAAATCTCTCCGTGTGACGTATTTCTGGTTCCCGCTGCCGCCCTGTGAGGTGACCTTGAGGCGAGCTGAGCGCTGATACGACGCAGGGTGCTAGCAGGTAGCAGTTTACCATGCTAGCTGGTAGCGCTTGGCTTAAATAAGGATTATTAATGCCTTATCAAACGAAGGAAACTTTCCGACCTTAGCCAGTTTTAATAAGTGATTATTAATACATGTTTCCCTGAGCTCTGTGCCACATGCATGCATTCGTAATCTCAGACCATGTATAACTCCTATCTACTCGTATAGAAACTAGGTCCCTGTGACGTCACGTGGAGTGGCATCGCATGGGCGCCAATCTGGCCCTTTTCAAATGAAGATAAAAATGGACCATTGCCATTCGTCTAAACCGGTATTTCTAAAACGAAGTAATTTGTACATTATGAATACAGTAATTGTGGGTAACGAATCGCAATCAATGCCTTTCGTTTTCTTTGATGAAGGAAACTAACCTATTCTGGTACACTGCCTTGGATTACGAAGTTATGATTTTTGCGTCAGCTAAAGTTGCGGGGACGATCATTGCTGTTGATTGGGTCTTACATTTAACTCTATCACAGCTGGCAGACGCATTTTACCCGCAGAAGGTCCAGTTTGAGGTTATAATCCTTAATGTTTATTTCATGAATTACGTAGAGATACAAATCGGCTGATTTCTGGTCAGTTAATTCGGATGATAAGGGTAATTTCCTTTATCAAAGAAAACGAAAGGCATTGATTGCGATTCGTTACCCACCATTAGTGTGTTCATTATGTACACATTATTCGGTTTTAAAAATCCCAGTTTAGACGAATGGCAATGGTCAATTTTATCCTCATTTGAAAAGGGCCAGATTGGCGCCCATGCGATGCCACTCCACGTGACGTAACAGGGACGTGTTTCTGTACGAGTAGATAGGAGTTTTACATCGTCTGAGATTACCAATGCATGCATGTGGCAGAGTGCGTGTGGAAACATCCCATAATAATCACACATTAAAAATAGGGTAAAGGGGGGTGAATCGGGCCACGAAAAGGAAAATCGTCTATTTCCTCGTTTGTGTAAACAGTTACATCATGAAAGCATTATCATCCAAGGACTTGATGTTTTACCCGTTTAAAACGTAATTTTTAGCGTTGTTGCTCTGAATAGAACGGTCCTGGAGCAATTTCTTCAAGAGACTGCATGGTCCTATTCGCCCGACGACTTGGAGGGCGAATCGGACCAGATGAGAGGCTGAATCGGACCAGTAAAATAATGTTAATAATTTTAGTTTTCTTAAGTTTTATTGCATAAAATTTTGAAAATTTTCATCATTACTTTTAACAATGTAGTTCAGTCTCGAGATATTTCGACTACACCTTCTTAGAGTCAAACATAACGTTACAAATAGACATACATCACAAATGTGAACATATAGAACAAATTTACCAAAACAATTAAGCACATTTACCACAAGTAAATTTATGTAGCCCCTTAGCACCTACACACAGCTCATGGTACCAACAATTACACTCCATGCACTTAATCCAGTCTCTAAATTTTGACGAATTCGCGCAATAGGAGGGAACACTCAAAATTAAAAATTGGTTTTCGTTATTTAAAACCAAAAAGATATGAATAAAAAACACACACGCCAAATTTTAGAGCTCAAATTCGATTTGTAACCGAGATAAGTAGCTTTGAAAGTCCGCTAGGAGCTTCGGCCACGCCCACGGCGCGAAACGTATTTCTATTGGCTGACGCCGCGTGACGTGTGAACCTCATGAATGTCGCGAGAGTAATGCTTGAAGAAGCAGTAAACACACTGCGTTCGTGGAAATAGTGGCCAAAAGTTTATCGTCATGGCGAAACACGATGTTAATTTGGTTCTGGTAGGTACCAGAAGTGTACTGACATTATTAACAGGGACTCTGGACAATTTTTTGTCTCAAAATGAATCATTTCATTGAAATGAAACTTCTTAAGATGAAATGTTTACACTCTTGAAAGAGACAGTAATCACGGCAATTATTGTGGATGCTTTAATTTGTAGACTTACCATCGTAAGATCCTTTACTTATTACTGGTTTTTAGTTTCCGGATGTAAATTGTGAAATAAATGAACAAATGTGCTATAGCTATAGCTGTTGCCCTCTGAAGGGAGGAAATTCGGGGTTTTCTCCGTTTCTTTTAGGATTAGGATTCAAATTTCGTTGGAACATAATTTTTAAAAGCAGAGGTCTCGCTTTGGTCCACCTATGCTCCTGATAAATGTTCAAGTCAGTTTCGTACTATGAAAAATGGTAAACAATTGTCATCAAAATGAAAGGGTAACTCAGAGATGGGGATTTTTACATGAAAATATCCGAATTCACTTATAGTTCACTTATATTTACATCAGAGTTACACTTACAGTCACTTTCAAAAGTTTTAGGACAAAGCTTGTGGCACCACTTCTGCTTCTCAAGGAAATTTAGTATCCTATACTCCTTTCGTAGTTATCTGCTGCACTCCGCTGACATTCCGCTTGTGATTATATACATGCACACAAAGGGGCAAATTATCTTATACTGCCAATTTATCATTCCCCTTCTATTTATGTAGGGTGTAATGATTATTTCATGAGCATTTACTGCATACTTGCACCGGTTTTTTCCCTTAGTGGTTAAAGTAATTATTACATGATTTTTGACATGTAACGGGTCGCCGCGGCGGTGGCCTAGTGAGCAACGCTATCAGCTCGGGTAATGAAGATTGAGGGGTCTGGTCTGTCTCTCATAATTCTTTCAGCTCCTTTTCCTACTTATTAACAGGTTTTTTACAATCGTATTTCAGCTGTATTTGATTTGGTGCTTTTATTATTGCCGATGCGAATTTTTAAAATTAAAAGAAAAATGGTGGATAAAAGACTGGCGTTAGCATTAACGTATAGTTTGAAGTCTAGCGAAAGGAGTCACACATAATTTATTATTTGTCAATTATTCTTTTTCGATTAATGATAGTTCAAACTATTTACTAGCATTCATTCAGTCAGTAAGTATTTACCTCCGGTATCTCTGTTTTGTTGTAAGATTTGCAAAGTTATCCGTGTTTATTATTTACTATTTGTTCTTCTATTTATAGACCTGGTGGCACCGGGAGTCAAATGTGCTTATTTCTGTTTATTGTGAGTAATTCGATATCGTAGTGTTCCTGGAGTACAAATTTGAGATTTTTATGTATTTGTTCGTACTATTTGACACATCACCAGGTTAGCGTCGAAGATTCTTTCCGTTGCAGTGGTTGGCTTTTAATGCGCAAGTTAGAAACAAAGAGTGAAAACCAGGGCAAATACGCAGTAAATTCACACGAAATAATCATTATATCCAACATAAATTGAAGCAGAATGATATATTTGCAATTGAAAAGTGAAATTTCCTGTTGAGTGCGTATATATTTAAGAACATACGAAATTTTTGCGATGTGAGGTCAAAGACAACAAAAGGAGTAATGGAAACAAAATCTCTTTGAGAAGCAGAAGAGATTTACATTAAAATGGCCCTCACACATTCTATAACAGCCTATTTATGAAGGAATATGCAGTCTCCGGGCAGCGTCGCACCACCGCCTTCCCCGGTCTGGGTCGTTTGGCACCACAAAAAATACTTTTCTGGCGTTTAACGAGAGGTAAATTCACATCTCGGCACACAACAATATACATAAGGTTTCCTCCCACTCATTTAAAGTTCTGAGTTTTATGTTGTATTTACTTATACTCGAAATAACGTATACGACAATGCACTCCTTATGCAAGCAATGCAGATATCATGAGGTTCACACGTCATCAACATGGCGTCGCCCCAGAAATACGTTTTTGGCGCGGAATTCAAGTTGAAACTTCAAACTGCTCTAGGGGCGAAATTATTCTGCGCTCAATGGTAAAATTTGGTGAGAGTCTTTCTTACGCCCATTGCTATAAAAATCAGACAAAATATTTGGTATTGTAATCCCTTCTATTATAAGACTTGGAGCAGAAGCCACACAGCGTATCATCAGATGAGATTTCCCCATTTTCAATATTGCCGTCCCTATCTGAAGATGACTCATATAAGTTTCTGCAAGTTCCTTTCATGTTCCTAATATTTTGTTTCTTCAGCCGTTGCTTTGTTTCTTCTATTATATCTGGAGAAGTAAGTATTTGAGCAGTTTGCTTTCTTGACTTTTTCACATTGACTTTCATTATTTTTTCTGGTGTAGGTAGTAAATTATGGAAAGACCTACCCAAAGTATTTGACGATTCCTCAGATGTTGAAGTCGAGGATTGGCTTTCTTCAAAGGGACTGGCAGTTAATTTTTGATCGGAAGATGGATTTTTCGAAAAAGGAGTTGATGCACCTTGTGGTGCGTGTGAGCTTCCGAGATTAGAAGGATGAAGATCTAACTCCGTCAGGACACCCGGATTCAGAGGGAATATTCCTGTTGATCGGAATCCATTTTCAGCGTTGCCAATTGTTGCGGCTTTGCTCCATGCATTTCGAAAAAGCCGACCAAAATTAAATTTAGTTATCTTTCTATCCCCCTTACAAGCTGTCATATACGCATCTGTTTCAATATCATAATATGTCTTTAATGGTTTAAAAAAAGACCTGTCCAGTGGTTGCAACCTTTGTGTAGTGTGGCTGGGTAGTGATAAGAGAGTGATCTCATTCTTTTCACAGAACAGTAGAACAGGAAGAGTCTTATGTGATGCGTGGCCATCGAGGACTAGAATGCATCGGCCAGGAATCCTGTTTGCTTGAAAGTGCTTTAGCCACTCCAAAAAAAGATCCTCATTTATCCACCCTGAATCGGACATAAAAATTTTAGATCCCAACGGAAATCCATCCCATTCTTTGTGGAAAATTTTCCCCTTAAAAATTACAAAAGGTGGTATGTAATGTCCACATGCATTGCAGCACGCAACAACTGTCACCAATTCCCCCCTTTCCACAGACGTCTGTTTTATGACTACCTTAGATCCTGTTCTTCCAACAATCTTTTGGGTTTGGCGATTATTTAATACACATCCCGTTTCGTCAACGTTGTATATGAGGTGGGGCCTATCCATAACTCCAGCCTCGGCCATCGAAGTAGTTAACTTTGAAAAAAAATCGTCTACATCTTCCTTATTTAAACCCTCAGCTCGAGCCACTGACAAACCTTCGGGTTTTCGAAGACTTAAAGGATGCCTAGATATAAAATTCAAGAACCAATCCTTGCCAGCTCGTTTTTTTAACGCACAGAAATTGTTTTTTATGTTGTTTTCAATGGAAAATTCATATGCCACCTTCATGACATCATCTCTTGTCAATCCGAACCCAATTTCACATAACCTAAGTATTCTTCTAAATAATGCTTCCTCTTCTTCCACTGAGAAGACATTTTGCCCCCCTCTTGTCTTCAATTTTTCCGTGTCCGCACTATCCTACGATAGAGATAGGTACGGGGAACATGGAAAAGTTCGGCAGAATGCCTCATGCTTCTTCCCTCTCTGAAAGCTTTCAGCGCCATTCTCATATCCTCCTCTGACCATGTCTGTTCCGTTTTTCGCCGGTACTTCCCCATCTTAATCCAAAAGGAAAATCATTAACGGTAAGCGAAAATTATCACTTTCATAAATACGTTTTAAATTAAATTTTGCTAATGTTACGCTATCAAAAAGAGGTTGTAAGGCGTTCCACAACTAATCCGGTCGCCATGTATAATATTTAATACTTTGGCAATCCCTCTATCACGTACATTATATCACCTCCCTTTCTTTCAGATTAACCATAGACCACTGAGTAATGTAGAATGAATGTAGTTAGGGAAATGTGAATTATTAACTATAAATTTCCATCACGAAATGCGTATGTTTTGTAATATTGTTTCAGCGAATAATTGGTTAAAATATATGGAGCACTACACAACAAATGTTACATCAAACGAAGGTAGCTTACCTCTCGCTCAGCCTGTAAATCGTGCTCCTCGCAGTAATAATTCCCCTCTATGACGGGGAAAATCTCTTCCCCCTCCTCGTTTTACGTAGTAAATATCTATAACGTGATATAGAATGTCATTATAATAGGTTTGTTCCATTAAACTTCTAATAATACTTCAATAAAAGAGTATGGCCTAAAAATATATTTTTAGCCACTTTCCCTCGAACATTCTTATAAACATTTGATGTTATTAATGTAAAAAATTAAGTTTAATTAAGAAATTTATCAATATTAGTTGTATATCTACTTACTTTTCGGTAGCAGAAGGAGGTTTTCCAAATGCCTGTTGAGTATAACTGTTTCGATGCTTCACCCTCGACCAGCGGCTTGGAACTGAACTACTGCGCGTGCTGGTCCTTTTCACCCGACTGAGTAATATGATTTTGTATCATTTTTGGTAACTCCGATATTCATACAAGGCTCAAAAAACTAACCTAATGTCGGAGCTATGGTATTAAATTTCCTTTCAGGAAAGAAAAACTTGAAATCTGAGTAAGTGCTACTATGTCACCTTACTTTGAACATATACGAGGTTTTCTAAATATCCAATTTCACACCTCTCTCTTATGGCAGGCTTCCATTCGACTGAGTATCATATGCTTATATTCAGTCGTCGAGTTCTCGTTTTCACTCTGGTAGAAGGACAAGATTACAAAGAAGCAATGCCTGAAGCGTAGTCATTCTTCTGTGATACCGTTTCGGGTCTGAGCGCACTTTTTGAAAAGCGTTCCCATTCACCCGCTGGTCCGATTCACCCCCCTTTCACCTAAGTTCGGAAAGTTTCCTTCTTTTTATAGGGGAATAATAATCCTTACTTAAGCCAAGCGCTACCTGCTAGCTGGGTACCCGGCTACCTGCTAGCATCCTGCGTTGTATCAGCGCTCAAAGCTTCGCCCCAAGGTCACCTCATATGCCGACAGCTGGAACCAGAAATACGTCACACGGACTTTTCCCATCATTCCTACATAGCCGTCGCGTTTTCGCGCGCTTGAATATTTTCACCTTACGTTTGTTCGCGGAAAATAGATGTCATTAAAAAATCTAAAAGCGTGAAATGCGTACTCCAGGAGTAATAATCTTTCGATGTAGGCAATAAAAAAATAATAGGAAACCACCCTATTGATGAAGAAAATATTTGATTCTATTTTCCCATACAGGAAATGACGATGTTGACCCAAAGTTCTCCGACGATTCCCTCCGTCCCTCCGTTCGGAACGACTTATCAAGTGTCAAAAGTCAAAGGGTCAACCAACGCCGAAATCTGAGGGCACCCTCAACAAATTATCATTAGCGCATCAAGGGCATGACGCATTTCTGAACGGCTTCGTGAAGGTCATTCGTTGGTACGGATTGCATGAAAGCGGGCGCTTTCCGAATCACGGTATAGTTTCACTATGGTTACCAGTCGTTTGTTGATGTGCTTACCAGCAATTATTTTGACGATATTTGCCCGCCCGGCAATCTTGACGTACACACTATGTGAGTAAAAATTTCATTTTTCATAGTTATTACGCTTATGCGAAATGTTGTGTAGGTGCTATAATTACCGTGCTAACGGTGTCGATTCCTTATTATGAAAGGAATGTGCAGTGCATATACCAAGCATGTGTATGTTCAGGGAAGCTGTGACTCAATGTAGACCATTTCCTCCTCGAAGGACGCTGATGTAATTTTTATAATATCGTCTCCGGTGTGTGTGTGAATTGATTTGTTACATTTTTGTCCGTTAAATGTCCGTACACCCAGGAAATATCTTTTGATGTAATAAGACTGTACTGCCTGCTATCAGTTGAAATATGTTTTTGATAAAAATAGTTACATTGTAGCTCGACATGAAATTTAGTGTTTTAAATGTTGACAATTGATTCCCACGTATCGTAAGTTCTGGAAAGAATTTGATTGTACTTGAATGCACTTTTATTTGTGTTATTTTCCTGTCGAAATGGACACCTACTCGCGAATATAAATTGCTTACTATTCAACTATACCGAAACTCTAGCGACGAGAGAAATTCCTGCTTCTTTGCATTGGTACGTCATCGGCAGAGATGAGTTTCACCTATGATAAGTTCAGATGGCACTGGCGTCGCCAGCTCAGCATTTTCCTCGTTAAATTAAAATCACTACAATACATTCTCTTTCGATTCAATTCTTATTTAAGTGTATTATATTCGCCTAGAAACGTCTTTCACAGCTTAAGTACGATGTTAATATATTTCTATCCTTTTTGGTACCTGCTACACACCAAATAACTGATTCTGAGGATTAATGGGATAGTATCAACGGTATTATATGTGGAAGTAAGACCCACCAAGGTCTTAGGGCAGTAGGGTTACGACAGGTTGATGCGCATAAATTAATGCCGAAGTTAAAAAGACAAGATTAATATTTATTGATAAAAGGGTAGTTTCCTTCATCAAAGAAAACGAAAGGCATTGTTATTCGTTACCCACCAAGGGCCCCCGCGCACTGGCAACTTTTTCAAAGCAACTTTTTAGTTGCTTTATGGAAGTTCAAATGAAACACACGGCATTGACTGTGGCCCCGCGAAGAAAATTTCAAAGTTTTTTACGTTTCTTTGCATTTTAATACCGGTGATTGTATAATAAACGTTATTATTCGACCTATGTTGCTTACCTCGACTATTTCGTACATGACTGGTGCTGAATCGGCTGAAAAAATCATAAAAATCACGACATTTATCGCCGAAATAGCGTAAAAAGAGGGTATGTGTTGAGGGTTGCCTACGCTTAACATAAACGGCCCTGGTGCAACCGTAGGATGTCAACCTGCATGAACAAAATTTTTTCTCTGTTCATTTGGTACGTCGGGCTACATTTTGTAATATGTCGAACTTTGACTTTCGAAAAAATTTGTTTGATGACCGCCCCTACTGTACCCAAAACATTTTGTTCCTTTGCTTATTTTTTCGCTGTCTCAAAATGAACGCAACAACACAACTTGCCTTCACGAGATCCATTGTAAACTGAGCTGAGGGGCAACTATTTAATCGCCAGTGCGCGGTAGCGAGCAACTCTTCGGTGAGTAAATTGTTTAGTTGCCGGTGATTAAAGTTGCCAGTGCGCGGGGGCCCTTAGTGAATTCATAATATACAAATTATTTCGTTTTAGAAATCCCAGTTTATACGAATGGCAATGGTCAATATTAACCTCATTTGAAAAAAGCCAGATTGGCGCCCATGCGATGCCACTCCACGTGACGTCACAGGGACCTAGTTTCTATACGAGAAGATAGGGGTTTCACATCGTCTGAGATTACCAATGCATGCATGAAGCACAGAGCTCAGGGAAACATCTCTTAATAATCACCTATTAAAACTGGCTAGGGTCGGAAAGTTTCCTTCGTTTGAAAGGGTATTAATAATCCTTATTTAAGCCAAGCGCTACCTGCTAGCATCCTGCATCGTACCAGCGCTCAGAGCCTCGCCCCAAGGTCACCTCACTTGCGGGAGCGGGAACCAGAATGATGTCGCACGAGTTTATCCCATCATTCATACTTAGCGTATACGCATTTTTGCGCGCTTGAAAATTTTTATTGCCTAAATCGAAAGATTAATATTCGTGGAGTATGTATTCCACGCTTTTAGATTTTTAAATGGCCATATCTATTTTTCCTGATTGAATGAAAAGTGCAAAATTTCATGCGCGTGAAAACGCGACGGATAAGTAGGAATTCTGGGAAAAGCGAGTGTGACGTCGTTCTGGTTCCCGCTGCCGCATGTGAGGTGACCTTGGAGCGAGGCTTTGAGCGTTGATACGACGCAGGATGCTAGCAGGTAGCAGAGTACCCTGCTAGCTGGTAGCGCTTGGCTTAAATAAGGATTATTAATACCCTATCAAACTGAAGATACTTTCCGACCATTGGCAGTTTTAATAGGAGATTATTAAGACAAGTTTCCCTGAGCTCTGTGCCTCATGCGTGTATTGGTAATCTCAGACGACGTAAAACTCCTCAGGACAACTCGTATAGAAGCTATGTCCCTGTGACGTCACGTGGAGTGGAATCGCATGGGTGCCAGTCTGGCCTTTATCAAATGAGAATAAAATTGACCATTAAAATTCGTCTAAACTGTCATTTCTAAAACAAAAAAAAATTATATTATGAATGCACTAATGGTGGGTAACGAATCGCAATCAATGCCTTTCGTTTTCTTTGATGAAGGAAACTACCCTATTATCACGAAACAGGGACTATATTCAGAGGGGCACTATATTCGGTGAAATGTGGTATAGAGTATATAGCATAAATAGAATATTGTAAGATATTTAAAATCTTGGTATGCTCCGAAAGGACACAGTTGTCTCGTAATAATGAATTATATTTTCTATTTCCACGTTGCAGATGATATAGCGAGCGATCGGGTGTGTACTCCCATGGGCAGGAGGGGTATTGTGGTAACGCTAACTGGTCCACTGCTGGTGAAGGAGAGTGGACGTCTCCTTGGCAACTGGACCGGAGATCACAACTTCTCGTGTCGATGGGAAGTGGAGGCCAGGGGCCGCGGTGTAGGCGTTGTTGCCGTCATCCAGAGACTGCGCTTGCGTGAGCAAGAAGACTGCATCGACCACGTCAGGGTGAGTGCACTGCTGGCGTTGGGTGGTGTATGAAATCACGGACAGAGTTTGTTTCCGAAACGAGTATTATACACTCCACTCCTGATTATCAGGGCGGATGATGGGGAGAGACGGCGCGCATAATCGGAAAACACGGATAATCCAAACTTTCCCTTTCACATCTTGTGATGGTCTTAATTTAATAAGAGGGATTTAGGTAAATAACCCTGCAAGAAACAGTACTCTGAACTAGCTAGTAAGCAAAATATACTAATGGTGCGTACGTCTAATGCCATTAAATGGATAGAATTCTGCTGAGGTTGAATTGCAAACATCCTTGACGGATAACCCAAACTTTCTCTATAACGTCTTGTTATGTTCATAATTTACGTAAAACAAACAATATTTTATTATTTATGCAGTTATTCTGTTATTTTAGAGTGCTTCCAGGACTCATTGAGATCTTTCTTTGCGTGTTCGTGATCTTTTTAGCGGCGATAATGTTGTTGTACTCATATTATTACGGCTCCATGTAAGGCCTGGTTTTGAAAACCTCACATCCGTGGCTTTGTGATCTCGGATACAGAAAAGTGGCTTGCACGAATGCTTTAAAACCACTGCTCAACGTCGGAAACTACATTGCCAGGCACCATGCCACGTAATAGCGTCTCGGTCAAGTCGCCCGGGTTGCAACTGCTGCGGGACGTGTTTCCATGATCACGGAGCACGGTTGCGCACTACGATGCTTGGAAAACGGGAACAAGGTGCTCCCGTGGATGCAGCTAGCGGACGATTGATTCCGTTGGACGATGGGGAATCTAACGGAAATAATAAGCCCGATACATCCTAGTGATACCGATGATTTCACTTTTTGATAAAGATCGTGGAAAATATTGAGCGAGAGTGAATATCGTGCACGGATAATCCGCAACACGGATATTCTGAAGCCGGATAATCGGGAGTCTGGTTTACTTAGGAAAACCAAAAATATTAATGTGCGGCTTCATAGCTGCATATCGGAGGCCCAGTTCCATCCTATCCTCATAGCCGACGAGCTGTCCTGGCCAAACCGCTCATGCCATGAGATGTTAGTGCCATAATAACATACGAGATATTCGAGGGGATGAAAAGCCGAGGCGTGAAATTAATTTTTTTTTAGCTGCTGATCTATCAAGATAAAATTTTTCCAGCTCTAATTTTAATTTGAGAGAAAAGTTGATATTTTCATGGAAATGCCCGTTTACGAAGGCCCAGTAAAAATTGCGTCGGGAAAAGTGATGAATAGGGTAGTTTCCTTCATCAAAGAAAACGAAAGGCATTAATTGCGATTCGTTACCCACCATTAGTGTATTCATAATACACAAATTATTTGGTTTTTAGAAATCGCAGTTTAGACGAATGGCAATGGTCAATTTTATCCTCATTTGAAAAAGCCCAGATTGGCGCCCATGCGATGCCACTCCACGTGACGTCACGGGGACCTAGTTTCTACACGAGAGGATAGGAGTTTTACATCGCCTGAGATTTACAATGCATGCATCAGGCACAGCTCAGGGAAAACCCTGGATCAGTCCATCCTTACTGCTAATTGTCCTGACTGACCCCGCGCGTTATTCTGTTGTAGTCTTATTATTCCGTTTGATGTAGCAGGCTGATTACTTGAGATGTTATGAAGCTCAATACTTTTTTTTTATAAAATTCATATTTCTTTGTAAGTACTCTGCTTACATATTGAGATAAGGATTCTATCTAGATTTCATACGTTTCATAATGTACACTGTATACATATTATATCTGTATAAAATACATTTAAATGTCCTCTTCCACGCAGATAATATCTAGATATTACACGCATTGTATCTGCTGCTATAATTTGATTTTCATATAGATTAAATTCGTTTAACTCGTCGAAAATCTGTATTTTATATATCATCAGACATATCTGATAGATGTCTGATGATCCCAGGTTACGCCGTAAGGATATTATTTGTATATTTTAAAAATTCTGGTATACATCAAGGACCATGGATCATCAGACATGCATAACATATGTATAATATACAGATTTGCAAATCTGTGTACCGACTTATTTCGAAATCTTAAAAAATATACAGATATAATCCTTTCAGGGATATTTAACTGCAAATTTAGCAATAAAAATGTATAAACCTTCATTTTCAGACAGTTTTTTTTATTTTAAACAGGTATTTTCTTAGAAATTCCCATAAAACATCATGATTAGAGATACCTGAAAATCGCACTTTCATTTTTATTTTATTTTTCAATAAGTTTATCGCATTTTGTAGCGTCTATTTTTTATTTTCATAATGAGGTAGATGATTATAAAATGTAGTAAAACAAAGTTATACGACAAAATACATAATATTTTAAATAACTACGCTGTTGAACAAAAATTAATTAAAGAATAAGATACGTAGTGGCAGAGGTGTATCTCTCCCGCGCTCACATGTAGTTCGCGGCCTCGTAGGATCCCAGCCAACTAGCAGCTGGCCAGTCGCACACATGCTTTAAGTGGTGAGTGTCGGCGGAGCATTTAAAACTGCGCTTGGAACAAAATGTACGAATTTTGCCGTCGAAAAGGCAAATTTGCGTAAAAACATCATAAAAGTCCAGTCATCGCATCTATGTCGCATTTATTTGCGCCACTGCATCCAAATCGCATTTGCGGTTTTCACGCATCTCTAAAAAAATAAGGCATTTAATGAGATAAAAGTGAAAGTAAACGAATCCAACGGTTACAGTCGAAGTTAAGATAGATACAATATGTACGCTCAATGGGTGCTTTTAGAAACGAAGGTACTATACTTATGGGAAATTAAAATAACTATATGAAATTTTGGGCAGTTACATACCTTTATGCGCGTGTAAATTATAATTGAAAGTAAGTTTTACTTAAGAAGATGTATTGTTTTAAATTCATATCGATAATTGCTGTTTTATCGCATGCTATAGGCGCAGCGAGGGGGGGAGGTTTAGGTGTAGAAACCCCCCCTCCAGAGCTCGATCCAAATCCCATCCATCCATCCATCCATCCCATTCCATCAATTTCGCATTTATTCGCGCACATCGCATCTATGAACGCATTTATCGCATTTGCGATATTCACGCATCTATAATCATGATATATAATGTAAGTTTTTTTTTCCAGTTCCAAGAGTACGGGACGTCGGACTCCACCGAGCACATTTGCGGCTCGATGCTGTTCGGCGATCCCACGAACCGAGATCTCAACTTTCCCTCCCCTACCATCCCTCCCCTCCTGTCCACCACCCCTCCCACGACACCACCATCCTCTGGCCCCTCCCACTTCATGAACATAACCAAGTGGCGCGTTCTCGCATCCCGAGGCGCCGCCATCGACCCTGAAGGCGAGCTCAAGACGTACATATACGTGGCCAACCGGGCCTTTGAGGGAGACGACACGCTCCAGATGGTCGTGGCCTACACTTCCTTCCTAGGTGAGTAAAGAGAAGTCACGATGAAAAGAAAGTACTGTAAAACCTCTACAGTGAAATGCCTGAACAAAATAACAAAATCCTACGAACTGCGAACTTCGTTCGTTAAATTGAAATTTCGTTACAATGAAATGTGCGAAAAATATCGTACGGAACTCATATGAATGAAATAACGTCAAAAAACGCATAATGAAACATCCGAAATACATATTTTGGCGCGTTCTCGCATCGCGAGGCGCCACCATCGACCCCAAAGGCGAGCTCAAGACGTACATGTACATTAGGGTGGGCCGAAAAAAGGTTTTTTTTTTCCTGATCAAATTTGCCCTGTGCGGGAAAGTTGCGAAATGATATAAGGATCTCGCACACAAAATTTTTTTCAAATCGGATAATATTAACCACTGCCGCCCGAGCTCTAAAGTTTAAAATTTTGCGAAAAATCAGGCTGATTTCAGAATCAAACGGCTATGAAGACGAATTTTATGAAAATACGGAATAATGGATAATATCAAAGAGTGGATTCATGTTTATAGTTTATGAAAATGAAATTTGAAGTTTTGTTGACAAAATCTATGGTTAAAAAAATGACTATGAATTAACAACAAAATTAGAGTATAGACCACCCGCACAACACAACTCATTTTTGCCTACATTTCTAAAACTCCATTTTCGGGGCTACATTGCAGGTAAAATAATACTTATTTCCATTGAATTTCATTTCTTATCAAATAAGTCATCATAGGGCAATAAATAATCCCACTTAAAGTAATAATAAGGTAAATTATTGGAAATTAACACCAATTCATAATGACGGATAACGTACCTGGGGAGCTATTTTCAACAAGGAATTCAGCCAAGGCTTAGAAAAAACAGAACCTGAACACCAAGCATTTCACTAAGTAGCTCTCTGCTAGTTTCGTAAAGAAACTACCCAGAACTCACCACGAGGAAGAGGCTACCATCGAGTTCCACACCCTTACCCCCCTGCCAACCTTCCGAAGGACACGATTGTGAAGACTCTTAGGTTACTCTGAGAAAATTATTCTATTCTATTATTATTATTATGATCCGTCTCTTATGCACGATAATGCCCATCCATGCCTGCGTTCTGTACTGCACACGGATTTTGATGCTAACATTATCATTTGTACCATCCTTTCAACTGCTTGTGTATGGCAGGGAAAAGGTAGGCTACTTCTAATACATATCTTTCCGGAACAAGGTCTTCCAAGTTTTTGTTTGTCTTCCTAGCTACTATTGGTGGTTGATTTACCTCAATTGGTTCACAGTCAACCAAGTCGATATAATTTTGAGCATCGAAGTTTAGAAATATTTTGTGATTTCCCGGCGAATGGACTGAGGGAAGAGTTCTCGGGATCGCCACCGGGTCAGGAACTCCATATCTGCCGACGTTTCGATGTCCGACTCAGTCATCGTCCTCAGGGCTGTGAAGTCGGACATCGAAACGTCGGCAGATATGGAGTTCCTGACCCGGTGGCGATCCCGAAAACTCTTCACTCCATCGTAGGTTAGCTTTGGAAAATTCGAATTTCCTCATTTCCTCCTGCTGAGTTTCTCTCGATTTCAATGTATTTGTGATGGCCATTGCACGAGTTTGTCTGCGTTCATCGGCTAACATTGCAAGCGAAATATTCTCTGGATGAGCAAAATTACATTTCCCTGAATCATAGAGTAGCGGCGTAATTTGATGTCTCTATCTATATATTTCATAAGAAGAATCATGTTCATAATATACTTCGGGACTTCTGTTCAATATTGTCTCAATTTTATTGAAAACCGCATTGGAGCGTAAACTTCGATAACAAATTTTGCCAGGGTCATCAGTTCTTTTGACGGTTCTGAACGATAGTTCATTGCAATGAAGCAGGCAAACAAACCAATGCAAAGGTCTTCTTAGGGCCA